>NC_134400.1:109865853-110082604 GCF_050003625.1 Haematobia irritans
TCGGTGAATAAAATTTTCTTTTTCAGTAGTAAATTCTTATACCCAGCGAAGAAAATAGTATGAGTAAAATTCCATGCCTTATTCTAGTTAATGAACTATTCCTAACTGCTTACAGTTTAGGATTTTTTTACTGAAACGAGTAAATTTTATTATTTTTCACAAAATTTTACCTTAATGGAAATAAAATGGATAAACTATATTGATGAAAATTTTTTCCTTTAGTTTCGAAGGCACTTTTTTCTGGGTGTATCTTAAAACCTCTTAACACCGCCTTCTAAATTGTAAGTAAGTCCATACGTGGTATATATTAAATCAAAAAATACCGATTAAATACGTATATAATTCAGTTTAACAAAGTTTTCTATAAATATAAAATTTTGACCAAATTTTCTATAGAAATAAAATTTTAACAAATAGAAATAAAATTTTGACGAAATTTTCTATAGAAATAAAGTTTTGACAAAATTTTCTATAGAAATAAAGTTTTGTCAAAATTTTCTATAGAAATGAAATCTTAACAAAATTTTCTATAGAAATAAAATGTTAACAAAATTTTCTATAGAAAGAAAATTTTGACAAAAGTTTCTATAGAAATAAAATTTTGCTAGATTTTTGGCTCGAGTGGCAATCATGATTATGAACCGATATGGACCAATTTTTGTGTGATTGGAGACAGGCTATATATAACTATAGACCGATATGGACCAATTTTAGTATGGTTGTTAGCGGCCATATATTAACACCACGTTCCAGATTTGAAACGGATCGGATGAACGATAAAAACTACTCTTTCGTAGCAAAACACTCGAAAAAAATTAATGGTCCTGTAAATCAAGTACATGGCCATTGGCCATGAAATAATGGAACACCATTTGTTGTATTTGAGGACCAATGCAATGCTTATTCACTCGTGGAAAAAGTTTCGTAATATTAACCACATTTGTCATTAAAACCGTTTTCGTAAAACTTCCGATTTTATAATGAGTTTTCTATTGAACAATCAACCATTTCATACTAAAAATGATCATTTTCATTGTCTTAATGAACATTTTCCGTCATATCAATGAAACAATTTCGTTGGCACAATTTTGACCCTCTGTAGCTGAGGTGGTCTAATTTTAACAATATAAGTGACGTGGGGTCCAGCAGACCTCATTTCTAAACTGATATCCTACGTTAACATTTTTGATTAACCTCCATTTCCATAGAGCTCCGTTAGTGCTACGTTACTTAACGAACTTTTCAACCGTACCATGGTCAAGGTTTTTGGCCATATTTTCCATAAAAACATATGGTTATTAAGCAAACAAACCTAAAAAAATTTTAAATAAAAAAAATAGGTACTGAGAGCGGAGAGATCGACGCTTCGTACTTTACGCACGAAAATTTATTTTTGCGGTGTCTGTGAGACTACGACAATCGATTAGCAATCAAATGCTAATCGAAATAAGCGCTAAATGAGTGTGGTGAAATGTTTTTCTATGCATGAGTACACCCAGAGAAGGAATATGATCACCTCAAAAATGTTTCAAGAGCATAATGTTATTTTTGGACGGAACAGCTCATTCAATACATACCCGAATTACAGCCCACCCCCATAACTGGCAATGAAGTTATACAACTTGTAGTATGGAATTAAAATACCGGCACATTACTCACAATAGCTATCTTACATAGTTTAGGTATGTCACGACTGACCTTATCATTATTTAAGATAATTGAATTTTCCCTACTGAATATAAATATATAATCATAACTCATAATATGAAAC
Source organism: Haematobia irritans (assembly GCF_050003625.1). Classification (NCBI taxonomy): domain Eukaryota; kingdom Metazoa; phylum Arthropoda; class Insecta; order Diptera; family Muscidae; genus Haematobia; species Haematobia irritans. Next base: position 109,867,625 of record NC_134400.1, read on the forward strand.
AGCAGCACAATAGAATTGATGATAAGATTCAAATAATGTGATAATTTCTATTTACACAGAAAAAAAAAATATTACCAAAATATTCCCAATTAAAAGGTTAATTGAAGTTGAAAACTTTTTCAATTAAAAAATTAATTGATACTATTAACCTTTTAATCAAACTAGAAACATTAAGTCAATTAAGTCAATGATTGAAGTTTTTAAAATTTTCAATTAAAAAATTAATTGATACAATTGACTTTTCAATCAAACTCGGAAGAGTGTCAGTTAAAAATTATTTTATTATTTTTTTTTTAATTTTTAATTAATTTTTTTTATTTGAAACAATTAATTTTTGAATCAAACTAAAATTGATTAAAAAAGTTATAGAAAGTGATTGGAATTTAGTATAGTGATTAAAAATAGTTTCGTTTTCAATTTAAAAATTAAATGAATTTTGCAATCAACATCAATTAAAAAATTAATTGCAATTTTCCAATGAAATCAATTAATTTTTTAATCAAGTATTTTTGTGATGCCCAATTAAAACTGTGATTGATAATATCATTTTCGTGATTGAAGACATTTCAATTAAAAAATTAATTGGATCAATTAATTTTGTGATTGAATCAGAAAAGAAAAAATTTTTGTGTGTAATTATATGACGAAAATTCTGAATGTTTACTTCATTAATGGGTTTGTATCAATGGGGGGTATGGGTATCAATCAGTCAGTGAATGCAGAGAAAGAATATGATCACGAGTCAGAGCAAAATGTTATTTTTGGATGGGGAACATGGAACGTTTTTGCCGCAATTTTTTTGACAGACAAAGTTTTCTTTTTGTTTGTAATGTAATTTGTTTAACTAAGCAAATTGATTAGAGACAATCGTCTCTAGCATCGCTAGCAATAAATTCGGTTTTATTTGCACTTAACCATCTGTAGCTGACGTCGTAGTCTGACAGACACCGCAAAATAAATTTTCGTGCATATCTTCCTAAAGTACGAAGCATCGATCTCTCCGCACATCGGTCAGTGTTTGTTTAATAACCATATGGTTTTATGGAAACTGTGGCCAAAAACTTTTTGATCAGAAATGTTAACGTAGGATATGAGTTTAGAAATGAGGTCTGCTGGATCCCACGTCAGTTATATTCTTAAAAATAGACCACCTCAGCTACAGGGGGTTAAAGAAAATACTTCACATTAAATAACTGGTCATATACTGCAAAGATCGCAAAACTCCCACGGTTAAGCCCATATCCATAGGGGGTATTGAAATTCCCTTTGGTGAGTGTGCTAAATACCTTGGCGTTATTTTGGACAATAAAGTGAACTTTAAGCTTAATATTGAAGAAAGGACGAGAAAAGCCACGGTAGCTTTGTACTCGTGCAAAAAGTCAATAGGAAAAAAGTGGGTACTAAAACCGAAAATTGTGCATTGACTATACACGGCAGTGGTTAGACCTATAATGCTATATGGTGTTGTAGTCTGGTGCCAGCACTTCAGCAGCCGACAAGTTTAGATAAAGTTCAGCGTATGGCGTGCTTGTGTATCTCAGGTGCATTCAGTAAGACAGGAACAGATTCCCTTAATGTCATGCTGCATCTATTGCCTTTAGACATTTTGGCCAAACAGTCAGCTGCAACAACGGCTGTGCAGTTGTGCGAGCTATCGCTGTGGTCGGAAAAAATGTACGGTCACAGTTCGGTCCTCAAAATAATGCCAGATGTGGCTAACGTAGTGAATTACACTCTGTTGAAACCACTTTTCGACAAAAAGTTTGAAACTCTAATTCCCAACAGTGAGGCGTGGTGTACACAGACCCCGGGGAATAAATGATACATAGATTTCTACACTGATGGCTCCAAATTGGATGGACAAGTGGTTTCGGAGTATATTCTAAAGATCTGGAACTTCGAATAGCGAAAAGATTACCTAATCACTGTAGTGTTTTTCAGGCTGAAATATTAGCAATAAGAGAGGTGGCGAATTGGCTGAGAAGTAATGTTCCAACAAATGTTGGCATTAATATATTCTCAGACAGTCAACCTGCAATAAAATCCTTGGATTCTGTGTTCCTTAACTCGAAAACGGCCAACGACTGCCGCAAATCTCTCAACGAGATGGCTGAGCAGTACAATATTCACTTAATATGGGTGCCTGGCCATACACTGAAAAAATTGTTGTCGTGAGGTCAAAGATTTCATGTCTTTAAAATACGAATGCAAATTTTGCTTAGCATAGAAGACGCATTTCTATAATATAAAGTTGTTTTCCTTGCCCATAAGTTGATAAACTTTTCAATGAAGTCGTATTGTCTTTATAATTAAGTGATTTGACTTAAAAATGGGTATCATAACATGAAAGAAAAAATGTTTGGGCTAAGGTCAACTTGACTTTAATAATTCAGAAAAATAAAATTCTTTATTCAATTCAGAAAAATTCTTTAAATTTAATGAAATTGTCTTTAAATTTGTTGTCTTTTTGCATGTTTTTCAACACTTTAGTTTAAAGACGTTTTTTACTTGAAACATAACATAATTTCTACTGGAAGTCGAGTCTTAATTTGTCGTTAACTCGTTTTTAAAGCACTTTAATAGCATATGAAGCAAAAAAAGCGAACAATTAAAATTTGCTTCCTTGAAGCAAGTACACAAAACCCAAATTTAAAAGAAAATTGTGTCTTAAAAGTATCCTTACTTGTATTCTCCGCTTCTTTGGCCCGGAAACAATACCAAAATTAGTAATGTAAAGACAAAATCTTTGGAACGGGGCATGCTTTTTTTCAGTGTAGGAACATACCGGGGAACTGCGAAGCGGATGAGTTAGCAAGGCTAGGAACTTACATATTCCAGGGGAACTAGATTCTGTTGGTATGCCTCTGGCTACCTGCAAGCTCTTACTGCGCGACAAGGCTGTTATGATGGCAAATGTTCGATGGAGAATTGCAAGGGTTGTAACGACACCAAGCAAATATGGCCCCATTTAAACTTAAATCGCACACTAGATACGCTAGTGTTCTCAAGACGTCAGATATCACTCCTGATATCTGCTATAACGGGTCGTTGCCTGATAGGTGATTTTGCAAAAACTATTGGCGCGCAGTATAATGATTATTGTCATGATGCGGAGGAAAAGGAATCAATAAAACACCTCTTGTGTGAGTGTCCTGCATTTTGTGTAAGGCGTAAGCAAATTTTAGGGGCATATAGCTTTAGATTACTGGCAGACCTGGGAAACGTTAACTTAAGCAGTCTGCTAATGTTATTGGTACAATCTGGTTGGTTCAACAAAAGAAAATAATCGAGAATATATGTAATATGTAATAGGTACATTTAGTTAATGTATCACAATGGGCTGAAAAGTTTAAGTGAGTCTGAAACTTAATCGGGCTGCCCCTTTAACCTAACCTAAGGGTATAATCGTAGGAAGGCCTCTGGGGAGGGGGCTTAGACCCCCCAGAAAAAATGTAGCCCCCCCAGAATTTGAAAACCTATTTACGATTTTACATTTTGATAAAAATTAAACAAGTATATACAACCGCACAAAGTTCCGCTAAAAACTTTCATGCACAATCGAATTTCTTGGATTGGGGTAGCAGTTGCCGATGTTTGAAGTCTGATATTTATGAAATAGAGCTGTGATTGAACTTATGGTTTAGTTGAATAACTACACCCAGAAAAAAGTGACCCCTTCTTTAAGTTAAAATGAACTCATTGTGAAGAAAGTTGAACTTCGTATAGCGCCAAAGACATTTTTATTTGTTTGAACGATGTGATTTTCGTAGAAATTAGGAATAATGCATTCCATATATTAGTTAACATTTTCCTATATTTATATACCACTATACTACAGAATGAAAAAATTTAACTAATTTGAATTCATATATGGAATGATTTTATTGAAATTTTTTCATTAATTTCGACAAATCTTACACATTTGTGGTAAAACTTTTACTTCATAATTAGAACTGCTTACCTTCGTTTTTAAATACAATTTTATTTATTTCTATAAGCAATTTTATCTTCAATAAAAGACATGTTTTATTAATATATTGAATATATTTATTAAGAATCAACAGCATCGAATCTCTTTGAAATATTAGTTTATTATTACACTATTTCCAATTTCCGTGTGATATTATCAACTGTAAAACGCACTTTTTCTTCTTCTTGTACTTTTCACTATTAATAAGTTGCTGCCTAACGATTTTGTCCTCCTTTTACAATTTCAATACCTACAAATATAAAAAATCATAAAACATTTTTGTTGCAAAAGGTTAGCGTCACTGAATATTACCTGATAATTGAAGATTCCAAAATGAAGACAAATGAAAGGGTTGTTATTCTGCTGGTGTTTTCTTTCTTTATACACTATCACGAACATTGATAGATTTATTTAAAAAAACGAAAATTTTTCTCACTAATTTAAAATAACAAATATTTTATATATTTTATTTGTTATTTATTATATTATTTTACCATATTATTTTTTAACAATCTCTCCGTATACCAAAACAACGCGATTCCAACTAAAAAAACAACCGACGCGCAAATATATCGATTACACCCACGCGCAAACACATCGATTACGATGACAGGTATCGATTACAGGTAGACAATAGAAATTTAGGAAAATTTCCTATATTCTAACAAGTGTGTTTCCTTAAGTTTTGGAAGGATTGCATACTTCTTAGTACGAATGAACTAAAATATTTTTCTATGCCAAGTGTTGTTCGTATGTATGAAAAACTTTCTATTATAAAGGAAGTCGCTATTATCATTTTATAAGAAATTTTACTAATTTTGAGGAAACTTGGTTTTAGTTCGGTTTTTGTTTATTTTTACGAATGCTTTGTTATCGGTGAATAAAATTTTCTTTTTCAGTAGTAAATTCTTATACCCAGCGAAGAAAATAGTATGAGTAAAATTCCATGCCTTATTCTAGTTAATGAACTATTCCTAACTGCTTACAGTTTAGGATTTTTTTACTGAAACGAGTAAATTTTATTATTTTTCACAAAAATTTACCTTAATGGAAATAAAATGGATAAACTATATTGATGAAAATTTTTTTCTTTAGTTTCGAAGGCACTTTTTTCTGGGTGTAACAGCCTGTTTCTTTATGTCGAACGAATTCTATCGATCGACTGAAATGCATAGAAACAGCTGTTTTTTGGTTATAAATTCAGCTGTTTGTTTCCATTTTAGTCGATCCACAGAGCTCATTCGACATACAGAAACAGGCTGTAAAGCTCCTTTATTATATTGTTTAGTCTGGTTTAGTCATCTTAATTAAAAAATAGTAATTGGTATTAAAACTATTCTTTCATAAATTAATATCTTAATAATGCTGCAAAAAAGCGTCGCCAAAAAAGAAGTGAAAATGTTCTTTTTGGGTCCGGAAGTGGTGCAAAATTGGCGGAGAAGCGATGAATGTAATAGGAACTCGTCATAGAACGAATGTCCACCGTTTCTTACGGTGTGATCCGAATTCAGAGTTTTGAATGTGAATTAAAAAATTGTGTGATATTTTCCCAAATAAATAATTTTTATTTATTCGTTTTTTATTTGATTTTTGGTCGACCTTTTGTTAGAATTATATAAATATTTATAAAGACCTCGAGCTTCAAGAAACATTAATTTATAATAATTTTTATGTTTTTTTATGATTTTTAATGCATTCTAACGCCCAGCAAAAAAATTTGGAAGTTCTTCCAAAGGCACAACTTTAAAAGAATTTCCAGAAGATGCACTCCCAATGATGTTCTTTATTTTAACTACCCAGGAAGTTTTTTTAATTCAATTTTTTATAACTTGGTTTTTTCATACTTTTAATGGGTAATTTTAACTTTTTTTGTTTCAAATAGGTTAAAAACAGAGTAAGAATTTATAAAATGGTACAAATCATTTAAATTTTGTAGAGAAAAATGCTAAATCCAATCTAAAAAAATTGTGAATTTTTGAAAATATTTGAGGTCAAACGTTTGCGACAAGCATTAGAATCCATTAAAAATTATAAAAATTATTTATTTGACAAAATATTACAGAATTTCTGAATATACATCCAAAACATTGAATTCGGATCACACCTAAAGAAGTGATGCAAATTCAATGCAACGGCTGTTGAAATGGAGGACTTCCGTCCTATGACAAGCTCATGTTAAATTCATCGCTTCTGCGTCAATTTTGCACCACTTCCGGATCCAAAAAGAACATTTTCATTACTTTTTTGGCGACGCTTTTTTGCTGGGCGCTTGTTTTTGAATATTTTCAAAAATTATCGATGTTTCTATAATGGATTTAGCATTTTTGTGGCAAAATAATAAATAATAATGAATAATTTTTACCATTTTATTTATTCTTACTCTTTTTTTAAACTATTTGAAAAAAGAAAACAAAAATTACGCATTATAATATGAAAAAACTGAAGTAAAAAACTTCCTGTGTAGTTAATATAATTAACTTCTTTGTGAGGACATTTTTGGAAGTGCTTTTAAAGTTGTGCCTTTAAAACAAATCCCAATTTTTTTTTGCTGGAAAAAGTGTGGAACTACTTTTAGTTGCTTTATTATATATTATTTTGATGTCTATTTTTGTATTCTTTTTTATGAAATAAAACAATAATTGAACCTATAAGTTCAGTCTATAAATTTTTAGCGGGGGGCTATAGCCCCCCCTAGGAAAATTGTCTAGCTACGCTAATGCTTAAGGGTGATTTTGTTTCTCTAAAATTTCGTCCCGGAGGTAAGTATTTTTTTCATTGGGTGTATTTTTTATGGGGGACAAAAATACCAACGCATATCTTATAATTAGCGGAAATTTCCCCAGAGGTGTAAATTAGCGTTTTTAATTGATGTAAACACCGTTATACTGTTGCAGCGGTGATTCAACTACTGTTTCTCACCCACACATTCTCTTTTTGACAAGCTTTGTGTTATAAATTCCTTATTGACTAATCATTCAATAACACCTTGACAAAATCAATTGAAAAGTTTTACATCTTTCTTTCTCCTTCTTGTTTGCTATTCCAAAATGAGTAAGCATGACCGATATAATTTTCTTTTCTTTACTTGCAAAACCTCTTTTGATAGTATATATGTGAGGCTTTAGTTTGACGTAAACAAACTTGTTCATTAACACTTCAAAGATTTTATGACAAACTCGACAGCTATAGAGAGAGAGGTTGAACCGAGGAGATTGATTGACAATCGCAATGCGAAGCTACTAAGTCATGTTCTTTCTAAGAATTTATAAAAAAAATGGAATTCTCATCACCAGTGAATGCATAGAATTTCCGAACAAAGCCAGCCGCATTGGTGATGAGAAACGGAAGAGAATGTAAACAAAACATCGTTTGTTGCCAAAGTTAAAGTAACCACAACCAGTTTTTTTCTCAAATACTGGTTCTCTACTTCTCTTGTCTGCAAAACAAATAAACCAAAATAGAATAACAACAAATATAGGCATACACTGATTCAAACAAATGGCAACCCTAATAACCACTACATTGGATTAACTAATGAATAAAATAAACATTGTGATGTATGCGAAATTGTGAGTAATATAGAAATACTATTGATGGACGTCGCTTAGGACTAATGGAAACACATTGCATTAAAATTTTATATACTTTTATAAAAAGTTAATAAAAACAAAACTCTGTTTACCGAAATCTTAGGTTTTAGTTTAGGGAACAATATTCTATCCCTACTAACATTTTTTGAATTTGACGGCACTTTTAAGAATCCCCCACCACGTCGAATACAGCCGTAGTATACGATATCTAATAGCGTCTTTTTGTTGTTGTAAGGAACGCACGACAATGTTGTTTATATTTTATTATTACTTTTTGTTCAATTTACGTTTTCCTTTTGGCTTCTTTGAATTTTTTTTTTCTATCCTTAAAAATGATAGCATTGTTTAGGTTGCTGGCAGTGTTGCCAGTATTTTCCGAGCTCTTGTCCCCAAAAAAATGGAACGCTTTCATCCCCAAAAATCCCAAATTTAATTTAAAATTCCCCAATAAATTTTTAGCAAGTTTTTTGAAAAAAGTAATGGAATACACTCTGCTGTAGAAAATCCTTAAAAAATCTGTAAAAATTGGAAAAATATGCAATGTTTGTTATACCAGTTAGCGAGTTACAACTATATGAAGATTTCAAAACACAAAACCGGGAGGCGGGCGCTCAAAATATCCGATACAAGCCCTCATCAGACTTAATTATTGGTATAAAGAGTCATCGATTTTTTTCTTATGCAAATCATCTTCTAATTACTCGAGAAATAATGGGAGTCCGGTCAACATGTGTATTTATGAAACAAAACTTAGTTCTAATTAACAGGTTGACTGATAAGTCCCCGGTCTAACAAAGAAAACACACATTTTTTGTCAAAATTCGTTTTTATTATTCAACATAGTTCCCTTCAAGAGCGATACAACGATTATAACGACCTTCCATTTCTTTGATACCATTTTGGTAGTACTCCTTCGGTTTTGCCTCAAAATAGGTCTCAGTTTCGGCGATCACCTCTTCATTGGAGCCAAATTTTTTTCCTGCGAGCATCCTTTTGAGGTCTGAGAACAAGAAAAAGTCGCTGGGGGCCAGATCTGGAGAATACGGTGGGTGGGGAAGTAATTCGAAGCCCAATTCATGAATTTTTGCCATCGTTCTCAATGACTTGTGGCACAGTGCGTTGTCTTGGTGGAACAATACTTTTTTCTTCTTCATATGGGGCCGTTTTGCCGCGATTTCGACCTTCAAACGCTCCAATAACGCCATATAATAGTCACTGTTGATGATTTTTCCCTTCTCAAGATAATCGATAATGCGCATCCCAAAAACAGAGGCAATTACTTTGCCAGCGGACTTTTGAGTCTTTCCACGCTTCGGAGACGGTTCACCGGTTGCTGTCCACTCAGCCGATTGACGATTGGACTCAGGAGTGTAGTGATGTCACATATCGACGGAAAAACTCGGTGTGTATTACGAGTTAACAGCTGCAAACACCGCTCAGAATCATCAACACGTTGTTGTTGTTTTTGGTCAAATGAGAGCTCGCGCGGCACCCATTTTGCACAGAGCTTCCGCATATCCAAATATTGATGAATGATATGACCAACACGTTCCTTTGATATCTTTAATACCTCTGCTATCTCGATCAACTTCATTTTACGGTCATTCAAAATCATTTTGTGGATTTTTTTGATGTTTTCGTCGGTAACCACCTCTTTTGGGCGTCCACTGCGTTCACCGTCCTCCGTGCTCATTTCACCACGCTTGAATTTTGCATACCAATCAATTATTGTTGATTTCCCTGGGGCAGAATGCGGAAACTCATTATCAAGCCAAGTTGTTGCTTCCATCGTATTTTTTCCCTTCACACTGAAAAAAAAGCATACTCGGTTCCAAAGATTTTGTCTTTACTTTAAAAAATTTGGTATTGATTCCGAGCCAAAGAAGCGGAGAATACAAGTAAGGATACTTTTAAGACACAATTCTCTTTTAAATTTAGGTTTTGTGTACTTGCTTCTAGGAAGCAAATTTTAATTTTTCGCTTTCTCAGCTTTTTTTCTTCATATGCTATCAAAATCCTTTAAAAACAGGTTAACGGCAACTTTATTTTCCAAATTAAGATTCGACTTCCAGTAGAAATTATGCTATTTTTGAAGTAAAAAACTTCTTTAAAATAAAGTTTTGAAAAACATGTCCTATATTTGAACGATTTTTTGCTTTGTAGTCAAGATGCAAAAAGACAACAAATTTAAAGACAATTTCATTAAATTTAAAGAATTTTTCTGAATTATTAAAGTCAAGTTGACCTTAGCCTATAAATTTTTTCTTTCATGTTAAGATACCCATTTTTAAGTCAAATCACTTAATTATAAGGACAATACGACTTGATTGAAAAGTTTATCGACTTTTGGACAAGGAAAATAACTTTATTTTAGAGAAATGCGTCTTCTATGCTAAGCAAAATTTGTATTCGTATTTTAAAGACATTAAATCTTTGACCTCACGACAATATTTTTTTCAGTGCAGAAAACAGTATTTTATCAAAACACGAAATTCCTTTTTTTCCTTTTTTTCACAATAACAAAAGTTGCTTCACAAAAGACGCTCTATCTCACAAACTAATTGACTTACAGACGTCAAATTTTGACACGAATCATTTGAAGGTTGGTACTATGCAAAAATAATATGCATTTAATACTAGCGACGCCATCTATGTGTCAGACCGGGGACTTATCAGTCAACCTGTTAGTCTAGAAATAAAATTGGGTGATCGATCAAAAGGCGTTGTTGTCTTGATATGAACTCTATTCTATATGTATGGGATATATTTTCCAAATCTGTGATGTACGCAGACGAGTCCTTACGAAATAATTTCACAATAGTAAAAAATGTCTTAGGAAACAGAGTAAATTGTAAAGTAGCTCTTGGACGCCCGTATACACACAAAAAAATTATTTTCTGATTCAATCACGAAATTAATTGATCCAATTAATTTTTTAATTGAAATGTCTTCAATCACAGAAATGATAGTATCAATTAAAAGATTAATTGACAGTCAATTAAAAAATTAATTGATCCAATTAAAAATTTAATTGATACTATTAAGGTGTGTGATTGATTTTTGTTTCAATTACAAAATTTCAATTAAGATTTTAATTGTAAAATTTTCGTGAAATTTTTTCTGTGTAAATGCAGTGGAATCTGTTTTTATTTTTTTTATTTTGGAGATTCTTTGTACTTCTTTAAAATATAAAATAAAAATATAAAGAATTTCATAGTATAAACCATCATTCGGAATCTTAATTATTATACTGAACAGATTTCGAAAAGTCCCCACAAAAATCTCCAAATTTGAGGAAATTCCCCATCAAATCCCCAAGTCCCCAACTCAAAAATTTTGTCCCCATCCACGAAAAAATATCCCCGATTTGGGGCAAATCCCCAATACTGTCAACACTGGTTGCTGGCAACATTTAAAAAATGTATACACTTACTAGGTTAAATGCTGGCAAAGGTGATGAAAAACGTTGGAAATCTGGTATCACAAAGTTTGAACTTTTGTTACATTTTTCTCTTTGTAAATGCTAAATAGAAATTATTTTCTGCAACAATTTTTATTCTTGTCGTAAACAAAAATAGATAGTGGATAGGTTATATCGTAGCACGATAATTTTCGACCACATGTTGCAAAACACGTAAAAACTTATTTGGAAACATTTTAATGGGAATTTACGGTTCAAGATAGGCTTTCGCGTACACGGGCGAAAAAGACTGTTTTTCATATGTTTGGGTGTAAAAATTATATGTTTGGAACTCAAATTTTTTAACACAATATTTTTAGGTACTAGCATAACATGTTTGGGGCATATATGTTACAACATATTATGTTTGGGACATAAAATGTTTGGAAATATAATATGCTTGGATGTAAACATATATCAACATAGAAATAGCCTATTTAGAAAGAGAGACCTAGAGAGTATACTGCAAGTAAAATAATGGAAGTAACCAATTGGCGCCATAAAAATATATCCACACAAAGAAAATTTCATTAAAATTTTCTTCTACCAGTGTATGCCCTAAGGTGAAACATAATATGTTTGAATAATACAAACAATATTTTGTTTGGACCAATGCTGAAAATATATATGTTTGAAGCAAAATGTGTTTGGGGTATATGTTACAGAAGCGATATTTTTAGGCTGTATATAAAGCAAAAATTAGTCCATATCGGTTCAAAATTTTATATAGACCTTTATATAAACCGACCAATAAAAATTTTTTACCATAAAAAAAGTGAAACCTCTATTTCACTAGAACCAATTTAACTTGATTTTAGTTCATGGAATTAGTTATTGTGTTTGGAGAAAGTTTCCTTTACTCTAATAATTGTTTGCGTTCGTTAGTTAAATGAAGTAAAAAAACGGGGAAAATTGTAAACAAATCAAGCATACTCCTCACAAAATAGTTAATTATTTATTAAAATTTTACTACAAATGCCAACATTTTGAACTTCGTATGGCAATTTTGAAATCTAATGTTTTCGTTCAAACTACAAAATTTTCTTTAACAAATAAAAATTAATTATGTCTTATAAATTTTCTTGAATTTGTCGAAAAAAATTAACTTATGTTTGCGATATCGGTGTGATGTCAGCGTTTGTAATCTAAAATTTCTATAATTAACATTTTTTCCTGGTGGGCTCACTGTTTTCTTCTGTGTAACTAACATAGACTCCTTATATAAAAAAATATTTTCTCCGAAACGAATTTGTAAACCAAAAAAGTTTTCTATTACTGTGTCTAATTTCCGAACACATTTCTTGTCAGCTAACCTTTAACTGGATAACTTTAAACCACCTATAAAGAAATTGTTATAGTCTCAAATATCGAGTCGCTTGCTCGCAGAGAAGAAACATGATTGTCACAATCATATTCGAAGAACAAAATAATATGATAGTCGCTATTTTTGCGGCGACCATGTAACATTTTCACCTGCAACCGTGATAGTTCAGTGAACATGGTTCTAAGAAAAATAAAATTGTCCTCATCTAAAATGTTATTATATTGATAAAAAGAATTTAGTTTGAATCAAAAGACAATGGTCCCGATCTAAAATGTTATGGCATTCGTCAAAAATGGTTCTCTTCCAGTTAAAAGAACATGGTATTCTCCGCCCATTCCAAGCAACAATCAACACACGACTGAAGCGCAAAATGAAAATTGAGTGTACCTCCGCAATGTTTTATAAAATTCTTTTCGCTGCTAAAAAGTTAAATTAAATGGTCACGAAAACAATGTACATGGTCTTTATGGCCATGAATGGTTCTAACATATCTTAACTATAAAAATACTTTTTTCCCTGCAAAAAAGTAAAAAAAAAATAATGGTCAGGTACATGATTTCCCCGACCATGTAATGGTCTCAAATTCTATCATTTAAATAATAGAACATGTTTGCGGCATTTGAGAACCATTTAAATGCTAATTGCCAGCATACAGTTTTCTGTGCTCGAAAATTATTTTTACAAAGACAAAATAGATGGTTTTCGCAACAATTACATGCTCTAGATAAGCATTAAATGGTTGTGGCAACCATGTCCAAACATATTTTTTCTGTGCGTGTGGGCTGAGGAAAATGTTTGGTCTAAAATTTTGTTTCGGAGGAAAGATTTTTTTTTTTGAGTGTAGACTTTCATAAATATTCTCAACCAGTATTCTCTTTCTAATCTCTCCTTTTTCATAGAATTTTTCATTGTACAAAAGTGTTTTTTTTTATTACTACGTCATATAAAATTAATTATTAACTGGGGGATAGATCCCTTGCTTCTCTGTTTGTTTTTCCACTTCCCATTCTCTAGCAGTGTGTTTGCGGTTTTACACAAAAAAATGTTTCGGTCAAGACATGCTACGAGGGATTGGGATTAATGATGTTCGTATTTTGTAATATCAATTCATTGTTCATTGGTGGTGTAATTGGAATTTATAATCAACCCGCATTTATAGTAGCAAGTTAACAAATACGATGCCTTCCATCATCGTGGCATTATAATTACATATTTAAATTCTAATACTATTAAGATGTCACTAAGCATTCGACTCATCAACAATGAAAATAGTGAGGAAAATTAAGACTAATTCATCAAATCATTTCCCCCATATTTCAAACTCATTTGAATTTGTTAGCAATTGTTTTAAATTTCAATTGTATCGAAATCAGAGGATTTATCTTTATGATCTCGAAGATTTTATTATGCCAAAGTTTTTTTTGGTTTTATATATATATTTTTTTTTTAACAAATAAACAGTAAACATAAACATTTCCTTGTTAAAAAAAAAGAGTTTCTGAAATGTTCCACAAAACTTTTTCCAATATGTAAATGAAGATAATGACAAAAAATAAATGAAATGATAATAAAAAGTCAAAAGGTCCAGTACACTGAAAATATTTTTTCGCGAGGCCGAAGATTTCATGTCCATTAAATACGAATGCGAATTTTGCTTAGCATAGAAAACACATTTCTCTGATATAAAGTTTTTTCCTTGTTCAGGCTTTTCAGAGAAGTTGTTTTGTTTTTATAGTTAAGTGATTCGAAGGAAAATGTTATCTGACCAAGGCCAACTTGGCTTTAATAAGTCAGATGATTTTTTCAAAAGAAATCGTCTTTAAAATTGTTGCAATTTTTTATTCTGGCTACTTGTCAGAACTTGAAGTCGAGTTAGAATATGGAACTTTAAGTTGTCGTTAACACGTTCTTAAATCACGTTAATAGCACATGACAAACAAGTTAAAAAACCAGTGTGTTTTAAAAATTTGCTTCCTAGAATCAAGTACGCGACACTCAAATTTAAAAGAGAATTATGCCTTAAAGGTATCCTTACTCCGCTTCTTTGGCTCGGAATCAATATCAAAACCTTTAGTGTAAAGACAAATTCTTTGGGACCGGGCATGCTTTTTTAGCTTCTTTTGGAAAAAGGCAGCAGTTTGAAATCACTGAAAAAAATTATTAACCAAATATGAAAGGTTATGCAACCTAAATTTTAGAACTTGAAATTTACGAAATGTCAAGGACAAATTTCTTTAAAATAATGACATTTTAATTAAAAGAAGGTTTAAAATTTCAATTTTTTTTTCATTAAATTTACGACACAAATTTTGGAAATTTAATTTTCCATTCCTCTCTCGCTCACTCTCTGTCCATTTCCTTACTTGAACGTGAGATGTGACGACATTGGAATGAAAAAAAAAAAAAAAAATAAATAAAACAAATTGACTCAGAGCTGCAAAGCGTTTCCGATTACGCAGCAATCGACGAACCTTACGATTGCAGTATAGCGATCGGTTTTCATTCGTAACGTCTGTCTGCTCAATCAGCGAAATTCGATAAACATCTGCTTGAATATATGTCCATAAAAAATCGTGGATTTTAGGTTTATTTTATTTTTTTATTTGCTGCTATTGTTTGTTCGAGTGGTTGCATATATTTACCTTATGAATAATGATTACAAAGATATATTCACATATTAGTATTATGATATGTATGGAATAAAATATATTTATGTACGTACAGTGGCTGAAAGCGTTTTAATTGAGGAATGTTTTAAATTTTACGTGTCTCCGTTAAAGTCATTCTCTACCGATGCCCACCTGGGAGGATTTGAGCGTCGATTGTACATTATCCTTGTATGCTTTATATAGAAATTTTGTTGGAATATGTTAAAGGGGTCCTTCTTTTCTACAATGTAAAAACAAGACTAATTCAAAAACAAGTAAGGAAAGTCTAAAGTCGGGCGGGGCCGACTATATTATACCCTCCACCACTTTGTTAATCCACATTTTCGATACTATATCAAATCCGTCAAATGTGTTGGGTGCTATATGTAAAGGTTTTTGTCCCAAATACATACATTTAAATCTGACTCCATCTGAACAAACTTTGTAATCTATAGACTTAAAATTTAAGTCGGCTAATGCCCTGGGATGGTACACTATGTTAGTAAAAAATATGGGAAACATTTTAATCTACACGCAGAGAAGGAATATGATCACCTCAAACATGTTTCAAGAGCAAAATGTTATTTTTGTATGGTGACCATGTAACATGTTTGTCACTAAAATTTTATTTTCTCGTCAAATATAACCTGCTTGTCGAGATCAGATACATGATTTCCGAGAAAATAACATGGTTGCGAAAACCATGTTACATGGTCACCACCCAAAAATAACATTTTGCTCTTAAAACATGTTTGAGGTGATCATATTCCTTCTCTGGGTGTAAATCAATTTTGAGGCAACTTCGCAAAAGTGTATTTATGATTTATTGGTCAATAGATATGTATTAAAAATAAAGGAAAATTTGAGTCACTTTTACAAGTTTTCGACTTAGTAGTGGCGATTTTATAAGGAAAATGTGGGTATTTTGGCCATTTTTTCCCAAATCGGAAAAACATATATATGGAAGCTATATAGAAATCTGAACCGATTTCAACCAAATTTGACATGCATACTTAGTATTTTACTTCTACTCCCTGTGCAAAATTTCACGTAAATCTGACTACAACTATGACCTCTGTGATCATATGACGGAAAATCGGGCGAAAGATATATATGGGAGCTATATCTAAATGTGAACCGATTTCAATAAAATTTAGCACACTTGACTACACTACTAATTGTTCTCCTGGTGCAAAGTTTCAACCAAATTGGGCTAAAACTCTGGCTTCTGGGGTTATATAAGTCTATATCGGGCGAAAGATATATATGAGAGCTCTATCTCAATCTGAACCGATTTCAATAAAATTTGGCACACCTGAGTGCAGTACTTATTTTTCTCCTGGTGCAAAATTTCAAGCAAATCAGGGTAAAACTCAAGTCCATATCAGGCGAAAGATATATCTAAATCTGAACCGATTTCTTCCAAAATCAATAGGGTTCTATTCTGACCCAAAACAGGAACTTGTGCCAAATTTGAAGGCGATTGGACTTAAACTGCGACCTAGACTTTGATCACAAAAATGTGTTCACAGACAGACGGACATGGCTAGATCGACTCAGGGACCCACCCTGAGCATTATTGCCAAAGACACCATGTGTCTATCTCGTCTCCTTCTGGGCGTTGCAAACATATGCACTAACTTATAATACCCTGTTCCACAGTGTGGCGCAGGGTATAAAAACTATCTTTTATGGCTAATTGCATTTTCCCTCACATCTTTCTCACTTCCGCGAGTTTTTGTTTTAGTTCTTAGCACCTTTTTCTGTAATACAAACAATGAAGAAGAAATTATTCGGTTTTATAATTTTTTTAAAATTTACCTTTTGCCTGGACGGAGAATCGAACCGCAGACTATACAATTTATAAGCCATTACACTATCCACTGGGATGTGTAGCTGTTATTGACATCAACAGTCAAACGATTATATTTATATAGCATCGTTTTCGGCGCCCACGAGCCGATTAACCCTTCTGTGCGTGATGAGGTCCCGCTGGACCTTTTTGATTTTTATTCATACATAACTTTATCTTTTATATGAATTTCAGCTTGATGGTTTATGACTTCTTGTACTGAAGTGTTTTAAGTTGAAAACTTTAAATTTTTATGTGATTGAATCATTAAATCGGTATTTGAAAAAGTTTAGTGCGATTCTGCGTGATGAGGTCCAATGGAACCTATTACTAATTACATTAGTGGTTTTAGCACAGTTTAAAAAGCAGTGTAAAGATATTGCGATTTTCGTATTTGGAACAATTAATAACACTAACATCCTTTCAGAAAATACCGTTATTTGGAAGAATTTGTAATTTTTGAAGTTTCATTGGTTTCGTTGCTTGGTAGTACATAATTTTATGTCTTCCGTTGATATATCCAATATAGTGAGAGTAAAAGTGCAAAAAAAGTTATTTGAACTTCATGGAAATCATATAAAAATAAGTTTTTATATTTCTATACATTTTCCAGACCTATCGGCTCCTGGAATTTGGCAAGATGTGCCTCAATTTGGACCAAGTTTGAAACAACCACTGCACGGATGAAAAAGGCTGTTTTTCATATGTTTGGCTATAAACATTATATGTTTGGAACACAAATTTTTAAACACAATATTTTTGAGTGCAAGCATATAATGTTCATAAACTAGCATAACATGTTTGGGACATATATGTTAATATGTTAGAACATATTATGTTTGGGACATAAAATGTTTGTAAATATAATATGCTTGGATGCAAACATATATTAATTTAGAAATAGCCTATAAACATATATGTGTTTAGTAGCTTGGAGCGCTATTTAACAGGAAGCGATATTGAATTAAGTTGGTGGTTATTGCTTGTTATTACAAAATTAACATTTTATTTTTCCTTGGGCAATTGATCAGCTACTTCTTTGATCCTTACAAACTGTGTGGTCCGCTGTTCGAATCCCCGTCCGGCAAAAGGTAAAATTAAAATAAAAAAAATCATACAATTGAATAATTTCTTCTACAATGTTTGTATTACAGAAAAAGGTGCTAAGAACTAAAAAATCTCGTGGAAGTGAGAAAGATGTGGGGGAATATACAATTAGGCAGAAACAAAATTTTGAGCATTCAGGTCGAAAACCTATGTTGTTAGCACCTATATTACCTGTTTATTTTCATAATTCATTATGATTGTAAATATATAAATAAATAAATAAAATTTTGAGCACAATATTGTTTGGGAGAATTTTTTTTAAGCATATAATATTTTTGGGTGCAAAATGCTTCCAAACATATTATATGTTCACATAATATATTGTTTTTTGGAAGCCAACATTATTGAATTTGGATGCAAAAATACAAAATGTTTGGAACTTAGACTATCCAAACATATATTGTTTAGACCAATATGCTTTCAAACATATTATATATTGGAAGAGATCAAACATATAAATGTTTGGGCAATACCCAAAAATGTATATGCTTGAAGCAAAATATGTTTGGGAGTATATGTTACAGAAGCGATTTTTTGTGAGCGTGTGTGCACATAATACTGCGAGCAAAACGAACGCCACTAAAAAAATCGTATTGTTTTTCCTTCAAAAATCCAGTTTTTTAAGAACATTCAACTACAAAAACAATATATTGTTGCTTGGTACGTATAAGGATACTTATAGGTACCACGCCTGCGTCAAACATCAGGGCCACTAGTATACTAATCAAAAATTTTAACATTATCTGTATCCTATTAAAAATTAAATAAAACTCTATATTTACAACCAAATGTTTATATATGCAATTTGTGCATTATAGAAGAGTCCACCTACAGTAAATGATCGAAAAATATCGTAGGGATAACCTCTCTACCATCCTTTTTTTATTGTAGGTCCCACGGGACCTCATCACGCTGGTATCGCTTCCAGTGTTATCACATACACAAGGGTTAAATAAACCAGAAACACACATTTAGTTAGGCACCGATCCCTGCTTCGACCGAACACCAAAAAGTTTTTTTTTGTTTGTTCTTTACATATATTCCAGATATGTTCGGAAGATTCCGAAAAGGTTTTCAACATTACATACTACTATATTAAATTTTTACTATAAAACTGTAAAATGTGTTTTATTAAAGACTTAAAGTCAACAGTGCTTGATATGAACGATATGGACTATGTTGTTGGTTCAAGAATATTTTTTTTGGTGATAAAAGTTTAAAATTTTCGACGAAATTCAAAAAACTCTAACAAAAGAAAAACGTTTTTGGTACACCTCAGTAATGCTGGTGACATTTCTGAGGGTTTCAAAGCTTCTCTAAGTGGTTTCACTGCAATGTGGAACGGGAGACACCGTGGTGCAATGGTTAGCATGCCCGCCTTGCATACACAAGGTCGTGGGTTCGATTCCTGCTACGACCGAACACCAAAAAGTTTTTCAGCGGTGGATTATCCAACCTCAGTAATGCTGGTGACATTTCTGAGGGTTTCAAAGCTTCTCTAAGTGGTTTCACTGGAATGTGGAACGCCGTTCGGACTCGGCTATAAAAAGGAGGTCCCTTGTCATTGAGCTTAACATGGAATCGGGCAGCACTCAGTGATAAGAGAGAAGTTCACCACTGTGGTATCACAATGGACTGAATAGTCTAAGTGAGCCTGATACATCGGGCTGCCACATAACCTAACCTAACCTAATGTGGAACGCCGTTCGGACTTGCTATAAAAAGGAGGTCCCTTGTCATTGAGCTTAACATGGAATCGGGCAGCACTCAGTGATAAGAGAGAAGTTCACCAATGTGGTATCACAATGGACTGAATAGTCTAAGTGAGCCTGATACATCGGGCTGCTACATAACCCCACCTAACTTAATATAGCCGTAAAGATAAATGAGATCTGCAGTCTAGATTTAAAGCTAGATGACGTCGTAATATCTTTTAAGAAGCAGTATATTTTGTCTGGAATGAATACCAAAGTTTTTAAGGGTGGTTAAAAATCTTTGGATCCTAGTCATTTGTTTTTTTTTTACTCTTTTATCATACCAATTCTTTATGCTTAATTTTTCCAAGGCTTTACCAGGAAACTCGTCATCAAGTCTTTGGATCAAAATTTTTCATCATAAAAATCCATCCATATTTTAACATTAATAAAATGTATATCATTTACTTATACCCACTGTGCCATGTATGTAAATCTCAGGTGGTGCTTAACTTTTATTATTGATAAAAAAATTTATGGATTTTTCGTTAAAGCAAGATTTTATGGCACTTCATAAGAATCCAGTTGACTTCTGTGTTTGGATCATTACTCTATTTTATCTTTATCTTGATGAAGCCAATTATCGAAATTTCTAAATGCACCCACTTGTATTTGATTCACTTTCATTGTTCGAAATATTGTTTTTTTTTTTTTTAGTTTTCTCTTAAAAATTTTATAGAACCAGTTTAGATAACTCAACAGGTCAGGCAGATAGTCAGTCTTTGTTATCATGTAAATCATGATTCACTCACCATAAATTTTACTTTGCTTCGCTTTCTGAGAACTTTTTCAACTCATTTCTGAAAGCAAAATTTGCAGTTTATGTCATATATTTTGGTCCTAGACAATTAGAAAATCACCAAGTTGAACTAAAACGTTTATGCAGATCACCAGCAACGATAGGAAAGTATCAGTGGTAAACAACCGGTTACATAAAAATTTAGTAAAAAACAAAAAATATATTTTAGACAATATTTTTAAAGGATAATTAATGTTAAAATGTATTAATTATCTTTCTCTATGCATAGCAATATTTTTCACTAGAATAGATAAGTGATTCATTTATGGGGAAAATATACACAATACCGAGTTCCAAAAATTTTGTTCGTATTTTTATGTTTTTAGTTGCTGACCAAAGTCGTAAAGCATTAAAATAAATTAATGAACGTAAACTAAATCAATTCAATTTAATAAAATAATATTAATAAATTAAGATAAAAATACTTTATGTTTAATCGAAATAAAATTGTTAAAAAAAAATTTCTAAGAAATAAATTTTTGAAAAAAAATTTTCTAAGAAATAAATTTTTGACAAAATTTTCTATAGAAATAAAATTTTTGACAAATAAATTTTTTTGACAAAATTCTCTGTAGAAATAACATTTTTGACACAATTTTCTATGGAAATAAAATTTTGAAAAAAAAATTCTATAGAAATCAAAAACTGCAAAAAACGTTTTTTTTGTAGGGGTTTGGTAAAATTTTGGTAGATTATTGTTGGATCGAGTGGCAACCGTGCTACGTAGGTGTTATTGTCATTTATTTATTTATTTTTTTTTTTAAATGTTCTAAGAAATAAAATTGTGACAAAATTTTCTATAGAAATGAAATTTTGACAAAATTTTCTAATAAAATATTTGACAAATAAAATTTTTAGAAAGATTTTTGACAAATACAGTTTTTGACAAAATTCTCTATAGAAATAAAATTTTTGACAAAATTTTCTATAGAAATAAATTTTTTTACAAAATTTACATAGAAATACAATTTTGACAAAATTTTCTATAGGAATAAAATTTTGACGAAATTTTCTAAAGAAATAAAATTTTGACAAAATTTTCTGTAGAAATAAAATTTTGAATAAATTTTCTATAGAAATCAAAAACTGCAAAATAAGTTTATTTGCTAGGGGTTTGGTAAAATTTTAGTAGATTATTTTTGGATCGAGTGGCAACCGTGCTACGTAGCTGTTATTGTCGTAAATTTTTTTTTTTTTGAAAAAAATTTTATAAGAAATAAAATTTTTACAAAATTATCTATAGAAATAAAATTTTGACGAAATTTTCTATTGAAATAACATTTTGACAAAATTTTCTGTAGAAATAAAATTTTGAATAAATTTTCTATAGAAATCAAAAACTGTAAAATAAGTTTATTTGGTAGGGGTTTGGTAAAATTTTGGTTGATTATTTTTGGAACGAGTGGCAACCGTGCTACGTAGCTGTTATTGTCATCAATTTTTTTTTTTAATTTTCTAAGGAATAAAATTTTAACAAAATTTTCTATAGAAATAGCATTTTGACAAAATTTTCTATAAAAATAACATTTTTGACAAAATTTTCTAATAAATAAAATTTTTGACAAAATTTTCTGTAGAAATAAAATTTTGACAAAATTTTCTATAGGAAAAAAATTTTGACAAAATTGTCTATAGAAATCAAAAACTGCAAAATTTTTTTTTTTTTTGGTAGGGGTTTGATAAAATTGTTGTAGATTATTTTTGAATCGAGTGGCAACCGTGCTACGTAGCTGTTATTGTCATCAAAAAATTTTTTTTTAATTTTCTAAGAAATAAAATTTTGACAAAATTTTCTATAGAAATACCATTTTGACAAAATTTTCTATAAAAATAAAATTTTTGCAAAATTTTCTAATAAATAAAATATTTGACAAAATTTTCTGTAGAAATAAAATTTTGACAAAATTTTCTATAGGAATAAAATGTTGACAAAATTGTCTATAGGAATAAAATGTTCACAAAATTTTCTATAGAAATAAAATTTTAACAACATTTTCTACAGAAATAAAATTTTGACAAATTTTTCTGTAGAAATAAAATTTTGATAAAGTTTTCTATAGAAATCAAAAACTGCAAAATACGTTTTTTTTTGGTAGGGGTTTGGTAAAATGCTGGTAGATTATTTTTTGGATTGAGTGGCAAACGTACTACGTAGCTGTTATTGTCATCAACAGACAATTATCGCTTTAGCCATCAACGTACTACAATCAACCCATACAGTCAAGCAGTTATATTTATAAAGCATAGGTATCGGCGCCCACAAGCCGGTTTAAATAAACTTTGATTGATATAAACGAAATGGACTATGATTTTGCAATAAAAAGTATTTATTTTATTTTTTTATAAAGGTTTAAACTTTTTGAAGGATTAACAAAAAAAAAAAGACTGGAAGAAAAGATCGTTTTCCAAACGAGTTTTTTTTTTTCTTTGCGTGCGGAGAACGTAGATGGAGAAACTATCCACTGGGCCATGTAGCTCTTATTGTCATCAATAGAGAACTATCGCTATAGCCATTTACGCACAAGCAAAGCACACTTCTATTTATATAACATAGCACATTATTGGGCACACACAAGCCTCAAAATGTGTCTTATTGAAGACATGAAGCCAGAAAAGAACAGTGCTTGATGGAAACGAAATGGGCTGTGATTTTGGAATAAAAAGCATATTTTTATTAGAAAAATAATTTTATTTTGGTGATAAGTCTGAAATTTCCAAAGAAATGTCAGACTTAAAATTTCCTTCTTACAAATTTATATGGAAACAAAGCCATATTTAATTTTCCCATTGTTGTTAAACAATTCAATGATATTGCAATATGCCTACCACCCAGAGTTTGTACATTAATGAGTTGCTGCACTAGTACTAAATACCCAATTGCCCACATTTTTATGAAGGAATGTGCAGTAACTAACAGCTACTTAAGGAATTCTTTTTATACATTCGAATTTATGGCCAATAATTGCCGACCTTATGATGCTATCGCACAAAAATAAAAAAACTAATGATTTTTGTTTTGAAATTAAAAATCATCTTAAATGTGATTTTAGCTAATACTTTATCTCTTACAGAGATTCCATCTAACTATCTCTGATTCAGACCTCCATAAGTTAAGCCATTTAAAATTTGTTTACCAGCTAGGGAGCCATATAAATATGGTTGTTTGTGTTAGGTGTTGCTTCTTTAGTTACATTTGGTTGATGGTACTGCCTCTAGTGTTGCCCCATCAAATGACCTAATTTTGCTTCATTTTCATTACATGTTAATTTTTTTAAAGCATACTAAGAGTATTTTGTTTGTATAAACAGTGCTTACCACCCGATTGAATATTTTCTCAATTATTTACAAAACTACATTGGTCCAATTAGCTTACAAAACAGAACTGAATATCACTGGATTTCTGGCCAAATATAAGATATAAAGAAATGATCTATATATTTTTTTTTTGTGAAGTGGGATTCTACACCCCCTTGCTATATTAGCAGATTACACACAGACAGACATTCGAAAACGGTAAAAAAATCTGTTTTCCCACTAGTTTCATTTTATTTCCCGATGTTCTTTAAAGTAGAGGCTCTGTAAAAAATTTAAAAATTAGATAATAAGAAACTAACAGTGTAATAAAAAAATACTGATAAAAATGAAAAGTGAAATTGGTGAAGAAATTTTTGTTTTTTAGTTTTTCTTCATTCAAATGAACTTCCAAGGCACAACTTCTAAAGCAATGCAGGATCCAAAACGGAGTACTTCCATCCTACGACAAGCCCATGTAAAATTCATTGGAGATGATCCAAGTTTGCACTACTTTTGGAAGCTCTATACCATGCTCCATACTGTGGAATATCACTGAGTCCTGCCCGATTCTATGTTAAGCTCAATGAAAAGGGACCTCCTTTTTATAGCGAGATTCCGAACGGCGTTCCACATTGCAGTGTAAGCACTTAGATAAGCTTTGAAACACTCAGAAATGTCACCAGGATTACTGATGTGGGATAATCAACCGCTGAAAAACTTTTTGGTGTTTGGTCGAAACTGGGTTCGAACGCACCACCCTGTGTATGCAAGGCGGACATGCTAACCATTGCACTACGGTGGCTGCCCAGATTTATATATAGGGCTCATTTATATCTTTCGCCCGATATGCACTTATATGGCCATAGAAGCCAGAGTTTTACCCTAATTTGGTTGAAATTTTACACAAGGAGTGCAATTGATAGTGTCGTAAAGTATGCCAAATTTGACCGAAATCCGTTTAGGTGAAAGTGCTCCTTCATATGCAACAGTAAAAAATTGGGTTGCTGAATTTAAACGTGGTCGTACAAGCATTGAAGATGAACCACGTAGTGGACGTCCAAAAACAGCAACAACAACAGAAATTGTAGCCAAAGTGCATGATACGATATTAAATGATCGACGAATAAAAGTGCGTGAAATTGCTAATATCATGGGCATCTCAAATGATCGAGTCTATTTAATTTTGCATGAAGAACTACAGATGAAAAAGCTTTCTGCAAGATGGGTGCCGCATTTGTTAACAGTCGATCAAAAACGCATAAGAATGAACAGTTCTCAAGCTTGTTTGGATCGTTTTAAGCGAAATAAAATGGATTTTAAGCGTCGTTTCATAACTGTTGATGATACATGGATCCACCACTATACTCCAGAGACAAAAGAACAATCCAAACAATGGACTGAAGTGCCCCAAAGAAGGCAAAAACAATTCAATCGGCTGGTAAGGTTATGGCAACGGTTTTTTGGGACTTCAAAGGTATTATATTGATTGACTATCTGCAAAAGGGTAAAACAATAAATTCAGAGTACTATTGCAACTTTTTGGATCAAATAAATGTACAAATTCGAGAAAAACGTCCTGGCTTACAACACAAAAAAAAAAATAATTTTTCATCAAGACAACGCGCCAGCGCACAAGAGTGCTTTAACAATGCCTAAAATCAACGAATTAAAGTACGAGTTGCTTGACCACCCACCTTATTCTCCTGATTTAGCTCGCAGTGACTTTTACTTGTTCCCAAATCTAAAAAAATTCCTTGCTGGCAAGTGTTTTACCACAAATGAAGATGCAGTTACAGTTGTAAACCACTATTTTGAAGACCTTGAGGAAAACTAATTTAATTGCTAGAAAAGCGTTGGACTAAGTGTATTGAAGTTTCAGGAGATTATATTGAAAAAAAAAAATATATTTTTGAAAAACTAACTATTCTCTTTCATTGATAGGCTAAGAAATTTTCGAACCGCCCTCGTACAGTAATAAATCTAGGATCGTACCGAAGGAATTAAATTTGCTCTTCCAAGAGGCTTTGCAAGACAAATATGGGTATCGGTTCTTATGGGGCCTATACACAGAAAAAAATTTCCGTAGATAAACTATCGCTAAATTTTACTTATTTTTATTGGAAAAAAATTATTTACTATTAGTTTAGTTTTATTGTTTTTATCGAAATTTTCCACTGCTTAATGAAATCTTACTTTTTTTAAGTATGTCTCAAAAATTTTATGAACTAAACGTGAGTATAAAGTTCAATAACCGTACACATAAGTTCAATATGAACTAAAATAAATGAAAATTTTCGTACGATTGCCAAAAATGAACTACTGTATGGTTAAAATGGTCATGATTTGGCGCCAATGATTTTGTTCTTTACTTTTAGTTAATTTTTTCTTTTATGAGATGATGTAGTTTCGTGAACTGCAGTTAAAAAGTACAACAGAGCATTAAAATTTCCTGGTTTTAACAACGCTTTGTGGAAATCTCAAAATGTGGAGTAAGATTTAGTTCAATTTTCGTGTGTGATAGTTCATTCTTCCTATAAAACAGTTCATTTTTTTTCGGTTTACCTACACAGAGAATACAGATTGGTTGTGACAATCGAATTTATTGCCAACCTCTTTTGGCAGTTATAGCAACTACCAGTTGGCAGTTGTGACACCCAACAAATTCGGTCGACTCAATCGAATGATGGGAAACCCAACTAATACTATATATGGAGTTGGTTGTGTCAGACGATGAAATTGGTCGTTGCTCCCTTCTTCATTTGGTTGTATCTCCTAACTTTAAAGCACCATGACCGAATTGAATAACAAAATCTCATAAAATACTGCATTTTATTTATATTTTTTAGATGATAGGAAGGTTCATGTACCTAAATACAATATATTAATACATTATAAAAAATGTTCACCCTTAAAAGTATACCCTCAAGCATGAATAGGTTGGGGAATCGACAGATAATGGAGCTAAATCTATGGTACTCTTTGCATATTAGTATTTATAGATGGTGTCCGATCTGTCTATAGCCCGTCTAAAACACACAATAAATTAAGTAAAGAAATTAGTGTGGAGTTTTAAAAACGACATACGAACCTATCCCCGATGGTCATTTTCTTGGGGTTTCATATATATAAGGTAGATATAGAGATGGATTTTTTCAGAGCCGCCGTGTTAAGCACAATGAAATTATTCCATATTAAGGATACGCACCGCAGCATTGAGTACCCTGAAGCTATTTGTTTGCAATATAGCCAATATTGCTGTGTATTATTATAGTTTCATAGCCAATATAGTGTACCAAGGCCAGTTTCGCACGGCGCGAGTTGTTCACGACAATATTTTATAGGCAGTCCACGGATGAGGCAGATAAACTTCGAAACGAATAAGAAATATTTCGTTTTCAGTTGTAGTTATTTGAAATTAAAAACACACACTATACTTGAACGTTGATGGTAATAATTTTGTTGACATTTCAAAAAATGTTGACATTTCAGTTACAAAGGTTTTATAAGGTTGGTTGTGCCTTTCGAATTCGATCAAAATTTTTCAAAAGAGAGGCATTTAGTTTAGACAACTAATTGTCTTGAATTACAAACTACAAATGGTAGAAGGAACGAAATAACGATTGTAAATAAAGTAAAATGAATGACACAACTGTGATTTGATTGTAAATGTAGAATTTTCGTTACAATAATCGATTTTCAACCTATCTGTTTTCTGTGTGTAACAGTTATCCGATATGGGCCATTTGCAATACCATCCGACCTTCATCAATAACAACTTATACTATAAGTTTCAAGTCGATCAGAATTTCATCACGACCCATAATATATAGACTTCATGGGGTCTGAGACCAATATTTCGATGTGTTAAAAACGGAATGACCCCCATCCTCTGGTGGAGGATATAAAAAACATAATAACAAAGAGGAATTTCGTTTTTAGTTAAAATAATTTATAGTTAATTATATATTTAATATATATTTAAATTAATAAATGAAAAAATAAATGATTTATTTCCTTTTCATTCAAAATTTAAATTAAATTAATTGTATTTTATATAAAATTATTTACATTTTTATATGATTTATATTAGTTTCAGTAGTTTTCCAAAAATATGACTATAGGTTTTAAGAGGCGATTAAATTCAAAATTTTCTATGACATTTTCAAGATCACGCGTTTGCGCGTGGCAAATAAACAAAAAAAAACATTTTTTTTTTCTTCTAAAATTGTCAGTAAAATATACACTTTGTAGTTGTAAATACAATTGTATGGTTTTCTTCTGCTTCTTCTTTTGTTACTATTGTCATAGTGGTATGTCAATGACTTTAAGCCACCAGCGTTTTTCACATATTTTTACGATACGCTCTGATCTTACACGATGTGATATGAATGCTTCTCTATGTGAATTGTATGGAATCAAAGAGCATGACTGATGACAGCAATAATTCACAATGGGGGTAAATACACACAAAATGTCATCCTAAAAATGAATAAAATATTTATAAATCAAATTCAAGATTTTGGCCAGTTCTTCACTGAAAAAAATTATTGTCGTGAGGTCAAAGATTTCATGTCTTTAAAATACGAATGCAAATTTTGCTTAACATAGAAGACTAATTTCTCTAATATAAAGTTTTTTTCCTTGTCCAAAAGTCGATACACTTTTCAATGAAGTCGTACTGTCCTTATAATTAAGTGATTGTACTTAAAAATGGGTATCATAACGTGAAAGAAAAAATGTTTGGGCTAAGGCCAACTTGACTTAAATAATTCAGAAAAATTCTTTAAATTTAATGAAATTGTCTTTAAATTTGTTGTCTTTTTGCATCTTGGCTACAAAGCACACTTTATTTTAAAGACATAGCATAATTTCTACTGGAAGTCGAGTCTTAATTTGGAAAATAAAGTTGTCGTTAACTCGTTCTTAAAGGACTTTGATAGCATATGAAGAAAAAAAGCTGAAAAAGCGAAAAATTAAAATTTGCTTCCTAGAAGCAAGTACACAAAACCCAAATTTAAAAGAGAATTGTGTCTTAAAAGTATCCTTACTTGTATTCTCCGCTTCTTTGGCTCGGAATCACTACCAATTTTTTTTAAAGTAAGGACAAAATCTTTGGAACCGGGCATGCTTTTTTTCACTGTTGTTTAGAAATTCTGAAAATATGTTTAACTGCTGTCAACTTGACTCCAACAAGTGTAACAAAGTGCGCACTGGTATGTGGGTATCACAGCAAAAACAGAAAAATCGGAAGTCGTTCTAAAGGCACAGCTTTAAAAGCACGTGCAAAAAAATCCTCCCAAAGTTGTTCTTTGTTTTAGCTACATAGGAAGTTCCTTTTTTTCCATATTTTCAATGGTTAATTTTAACTTTATATGTTTCAAATAGGTTAAAATCAGATTAATAAAATGGTACAAATTACTTAAATTTTGTCGAAAAAAATCTAAATTCATTTAAATTATAGAAAAATTGTGAATTTTTGAAAATATTTCAGGGAAAACATTTTAAAATTAATAATTTGGCAAAATATTACAACATTTTTTAATTCACATCCCAAACACTGAATTCAAATCACACCTTAAGAAGTAATGCAAATTCAGTGCAACGACTTTTGACGCCATGGTGGACATCCGTCCTACGACAAACCCATGTTAAATTCATCGCTTCTGCGCCAATTTTGCACCACTTCCGGATCCGTAAAGAACATTTTCACTTCCTTTTTGGAGACGCTTTTTTTTGCTGGGTAAATTTATACTTATACTAGAAATGACAGTTACACTGGAAAACATTTTTTCGTGAGGTCTTGACCTCATTTCTTGTCCTAAAAATAAGAATGTGAATTTTGATTAGCATACCCGACACATTTCTCTGATATAAAGTTCAACCTGGCAACACTGATCGAGACTGGAGCAAAGAGAATAAAAACACAAGAGGTCGAAAATTTCTCTTCTACAAAAACAACAAATGTCAACCATATACACGCAAAAAAATAATTCTTTCCTCCCAAACGAAATTTTAGACAAACAAAGTTCGTTTCTCATTTGCTTTTCGCTGTAAGGAAGTGTATTTGGAAGAAAAGTATATACTTTTTGTGATAAACGTTTATTCTTTTCCAGGATGTAAAAACAATTTCATAAAGACTAACTCAAAAAAAATTTTTTTTTCTGGCTAATTGCATTTTCCCTCACATCTTTCTCACTTCCACGAAGATTTTTAGTTCTTAGCACCTTTTTCTGTAATACAAACAATGTAGAAGAAATTATACGATTTTATAAATTTTTAAAATTTTTTTACCTTTCGCCTGGACGGAGAATCGAACCGCGGACCATGCACTTTGTAAGCCAACACACTAACCACTGAGCTATGTACCTGTTATGGTCATCAATAGATAAATATCCATATAAGTTATATTTATATAGCATAGCTTGCGGCGCCCACGAACCGAATAAACAAAGTTTATTTAACAGAAACAAACATTTAGTTTGGCACCGTGGAGCAGTGGTTGCTACGTCTGACTCTCATGCCACGGGTCGTGGGTTCGATCCCTGCTTCGACCAAAGTTTTTTTTTTTTTTTTTTTTTTTTTTTACATACATTCTACATATGTTCGGAAGATTCCGAAAAAAATGTTCAACATTACATTGTACTATATTAAATTTTGAACTGTAAAATGTGTTTTACTAAAGACCAAAAGTCAGAAAAGAACAGTGTTTGATATAAACGAAATGGACTCTGTTGTTGTTTCAAAAATAAGTTTGTTTATTGAAAAGATAATAACTTTGTAACAAACGAATTTTTTTGGTGATAAAAGTTTAAAATTTTCGAAGCAATTCAAAAAACTCTAACAAAAGAAAAACGTTTTCGGTACACGTTTTCCAAACGTTTTTTTTCTTTGCGTGTAGATGTCGCACTATGCCTGCAGCCTTGGTATTACCGACGTTGCGGTCGAATCTCTATTTTGATAAATTGTTTATAAAGGCATTGGCACACTGAAAAAACAGTGAACCCACCAGGAGGAAAAATTTCGGTTAATTTTAGAAAATTTTGAATATTTTTAGAAAATTTTAACTAAACAGTATAACAAACGCTGGCATCACGCCGATGTCATAAAAATAAGTAAATATTTTTCGACAAATTCAAGAAAATTTATTAGACATATTTAAGTTTTTTCACTTGTTAAAGAAAATTTTGTAGTTTGAAGAAAAAATTGGAGTTCAAAATTGCAAGAATGTCTTTAGTGACATACGAAGTTCACGATGGACGCATTTTTGGTAAAATTTACAAATTTAAAGAACTTCTAAACTATTTTGTGGAAGACACGAATTTAGTTTATCTTTATGCTTCATTTGTGTACATTTTTTTCTCGGTTTTAGTTAATTTAACTAACGTACACAAAAACTTATTAGAGTAGAGGAAACTTTCTCCAAACATAATAATTCCATGAACTAAACGAAAGTTAATTTGGCTTTAGTGAAATAGAGAGTTCACTTTTTTTTGAGTGCAGTTATAATTTCAAATTGTCTGCCAAAAAATTTAATAGAATGAAAAGATTTAAATAAACGAACATTTGTTATTACAAGGTAGGTTCTAAATCCTATTTTCCTTACGTTTCGTAAAGCCGGCAGAGAACTGAACTCTGGGTGACGCCGACGCAAATTGTATGATATTTGAGAGATGCGCCGACAAAACCTGCATGATATTAGAGAAATTTTCCTCATGACTACCACCTACTGATGCTGTTTCGCTTCACAGTTTCGTCCTCTTGTCTTTTTATTCTCTCTGACTGGAGTCGAAGTAAATACTAGAGGTCAGGGATGAAAAGTGCAGTACTAGTACTTTTTTCAATACTTTTTCACCCCGGTCAGTACCATAGTACCCCTGCGAATGATTTAGTACCTTTTGTGTAGACATTTTTGAGTCGATATCAGATTTATGGTACAATAGCTTTGACAAAATATTTTAATATTTTGAGAAAGTCTTTATCAACCTTATTTGCTAATAGTCTTTTACAAATATGGCAAAACAGACAAGTTCATGCGCGAAGAAAATCTCGATTTTGTAAAAGCCATAGTCAAAAACAGAATTTTATTGAATTTCAAGAATGTTTTAGTCGAAAAAAGAATGCGATTCTATATTATCGATTTTTTATATATAAAATTTTTGCAAAATTTTATTGCCATAGAAAATCTTGTCACAATTTTATTTCTATAGGAAATATGTTATTTGCAAAAATTTATTTCTATAGAAAAATTTTTGCTAAATTTTATTTCTATAGAAAATGTTTGCAATTTTTTTTTTTCTATAGAAAATTTTTGCAAATTTTTTTTTTCTAAGAAAATTTTTGCAAAATTTTATTTCTAAAAATTTTTTTTTGCAAAATTTTATTCCTATAGAATATTTTGTCAAAATTTTATTTATATAGAAAATGTTGTCTAAATTTTATTTCTATATAAATTTTTGTCAACATTTTATTTTTTTTTTTTAAATAAAATGTTTGCTATTTTTTTTCTATAGAAAATTTTTGCAAAATTTTTTTTTCTAAGAAAATTTTTGCAAAATTTTATTTCTAAAAATTTTTTTTTGCAAAATTTTATTCCTATAGAATATTTTGTCAAAATTTTATTTATATAGAATATTTTGTCAAAATTTTATTTATATAGAAAATGTTGTCTAAATTTTATTTTTTTTAAATTCTGTGTAAAGGAGCTCTTAACAATAATCTTCCAGTGAAATTTTTGTTGAAATTTAGTAAAAAGTACCTTTTTTGTACTTTCTTAAAAATTGTATTTTCCATCCCTGCTAGAGGTGTGCATGTGACACGAAATTTTCGTGAGTCACAATAACGGCATGAGTGTGCGTGAGTCACGAAAATAATATCTTCGCGAGTGTGCGTGAGTAACGAATATCGGAAAAATACGCTCACGAAAAAATCCCGTTTATTTTATGTTCTCAAATTCTTACGAGTTGAATTCATTGACAATTTTAGTGACACCTAGGATGTTAAGAGTTTAATAAAGATCGTGGTTTTAATCACATTCATATTTTCAGACACGTCCCTCAGGTAAATTACTCACAAAATTATTCGTGAGTCACGACATTTTCGTGCGAGAATTTTCTTTGTCTTTTTGCGATATAGTAATAGGGCTATTCACATATAAACAAATTCCTGTTTAAAAATCCAAATTATAGCAGATATGTTTTCTTCATTCAACTTTAAACCAACATTGCAAAGTCCTCAAAATAATTCTTAGCCTATATATTAAATTTAAAGATTTAAATAACCCTATTGTTTGTTAAGCGTGATGTGTGACATGTTTCTAGGTTTTGTTGAAACCACATGTCGTCAACGTCAAGTATTTTGGCCAAAAGAAGCAGGATATAATCTCAGTGTAGGGTTCGCATCGTTCACAGTTACGTTATCATTTTTAAAAAAGTACGGTTCATTGATGCTACCAGCACAGAAACCGCTCAAAACTGTGAATTTTTCTGGATGCATTGGGGGCTTTTGGAATGCTTCTGGGGGCTGATCTTCACTCCAATATAGACAATGCTGCTTATTTAAGTACCCAGTGAGCCAAAAATTACCTTAGTCTCGAAACACAATTTTTCGCACGATGAACTTTCTTAACAGGGCACTCATTTTGATAAAATGGGCTATTCATAGTTAAATTATAGAACAAAATTATAGAACAAAATATTTTACAGTGAAACAAAACACCGTTTAAACCAGTGTTTCTAAAAAGATAATATTAAAAAAATCACCCTTTACTTTGCAACAAATACGAATTTCGTTCGTCAAACATTTCGTTCCGGAGTATCTCATACCAATTTACCCCATTGTGAGACGGTAAACAATAAAAACCTAAGCGAAACTTTAAAAAAATAGTTTTGATTTTTAGTTTGTTGTGTTGTGGTTGATGATTATTTGTTTATAACAATTATGTTTTTTTTTTTTTTTTGTTTTTGTTCATTTGTAGGCAGATACTGATCATAGTAAACTATTTTAAGGCTATTTGGATGGCAATATTTAATGATGTTAACGCAAAAATTAATTTGACATTGAAAACTAAACTCTGTCCTATAATACAAAAGAAAAAAAATATAATAAAAAAGAAAAAAACATAATAAAAATAAATAAAACGGAAACCTAGACTTCAGCGGTTTTTGCTGCTGTGGCTACTTTTTCTATTAGTGAGTTGCTAATGTGACGTTTTGTTTTGTGCCAAAAACTTATTTAAAACTTTAGGTATTTTCCAGTAATATAATATCTATATTTTAGTTTTAGTTGTTTTTATTATTATTATATAGATATAATTTTTTAATGGCATAGTTCTTTTATATACAAAATTAAATAACAGTTATATGCCCTTGTCGAAAATAGAAAGTTTATTCACCGGTTAGTATATTCACTTAAGGAGGCAACATAGCCAGAACTCCACATTTTTTCAACAAAATCGTAAAATAACAAGTTGATTAACTTTATTTGTAAAATTACAATTTTCAAATACAAAAATGTTTTTTTAGATTGTGGGGAGTTGTAAGTTAAAATGAAATGAAATTTCTGAGGTGTAAAATCTAGATTTTTTACACCGTGTTTCAATACGGTGTAAAAATTAGCATTCCTGCCTTATATAAGGGTTCGGGTTTTAACTAGAGCTCGACCGAAGCGTGTGTTTTGGCCGAAGCCAATGTCCGACAAAACAAGCGGCCGATTAGTTTCCTCAAATTTGTAATTAAAGAAATTTAATGTTTTTTCGTTCAACATTAGAATATTTTTTTTAAATAAATGCATAAATACAACAATAAAAGGTAATTCATTTGATATAGTGACAAAACAAGATTTTTTTTATAATTTTTTACGTATTATTTGTACTGCACCCAAAAAAAAAGTGAACCCACCCTGGAAGAAAATGTAGGTTTAGTTTTGAAAATTTTAACTAAAATAGTTTTCTAATTGCAACATGTTACAAATAAGTTAATACTTTTTGTCAAATTGAAGAAATTTTTTTTAAAAATAATTAATTTTTTTCTGTTGTTTAAGAAAATTTCATATGTTGAAAGAAAAAATTGGATTTAAAAATTGTTAAAATGTCTTTAGCGCTGTACGAAGTTCGAGACATGTACAATTTTAGTAGAATTTACTCATTTGACAGATTTATGAACTCCATTTAAGCAAACTTATGCCAATTTAGGAAAATATGAACTATTTTATTTTTTAATAAAATTGTGGACTATATTTGTATACAAGTTTTTTTTCTTATTTTTAGTTCACGTCATTAAAGTTAGCAAAAAATTATTCAAATAAGGAACATTTACTCATATTGTGCAAAATTTAACTAAAATCAATTAATCTTCATGAACTAAAATAAAGTTCAGTTGGCATTAGAGCCCCTTTTTTCTGGGTGTGTGTGATTTGACTGAGACAAATTCAACACTTGGACAATTCAATATCAAATAAATTATTCAAAAAGCTTCGGGTTCGGTTAATCGGCCTCTTGACGCCGAAATAAATCGTTGCCGATTATCGATTTTTGGCCGAATTCCGAAGCCGATGCTTCGGTCGAGCTCTAGTTTCAATCACTGTTGCCACTGGAGAAAATAATCTAATTGGGAGAAAATTTTAGCAAAAAATGTCAAACAATAAATCTTATTTCGCAAATTGTATTTCCATAGAAAAATGAATATTTTATTTCTATAGAAAATATTGTAAAAATTTTATTTTATAGAAAATTTTGCAAAAATTTTATTTCTATAGGAAATATTGTCAGAATTTTATTTCTATCGAAAATTTTATCAAAATTTTATTTCTATAGAAAATTTCGTCTAAAATTTACTTCTATAGAAAATTTTATCAATTTTTTTTTTTACAGAACATTTTTTCAAAATCTTTTTATTCTTTTTTTATTTCTACAGAAATATTATGTCAAAATTTTATTTCTACAGAAAAATATGTCAAAATTTTATTTCTATAGAAAATTTTGTCAAAATTTTTTTTCAAAATTTTATTCCTATAGATTTTTTTCAAAATTTTATTTCTACCGAAAAATTATGTCAAAATGTTATTTCTACAGAAAAAATATGTCAACATTTTATTTCTATAGAAAATTTTGTCAAAATTTATTTCTATAGAAAATTTTGTCTAAATTTTATTTCTATAGAAAATTTTGTCAAAATTTTATTTCTATAAAAATTTTTTTCAATTTTTTATACCCTCCACCATAGGATGGGGGTATATTAACTTTGTCATTCCGTTTGTAACACATCGAAATATTGCTCTAAGACCCAATAAAGTATATATATTCTGGGTCGTGGTGAAATTCTGAGTCGATTTAAGCATGTCCGTCCGTCCGTCCGTCTGTTGAAATCTCGCTAACTTCCGAATGAAACAAGCTATCGACTTGCAAATGGGCCATATTGGTCCACTTTTACATATAGCCCCCATATAACCGGATTCCCAAATTTGGTTTGCAGACCCTCTAAGAGAAGCAAATTTCATCCGATCCGGCTAAAATTTGGTACATGGTGTTTGTATATGGTCTTTAACAACCATGCTAACATTGGTCCATAATTATATATAGCCCCCATATCAACCGATCCCCACATTTGGCTTGCGGAGCCTCTAAGAGAAGCAAATTTCATCCGATCCGGCTAAAACATTGGTACATGTTGTTAATATATGGTCTCTAATGGCCATGCAAAAATTGGACCACATCGGTGCATAGTTATATATATATATATAGCCCCCATATAAACCGATCACCAGATTTGACCTCCGGAGCCTCTTGGAAGACCAAAATTCATCTGATTCAGTTGATATTTGGTACGTGGTGTTAATATATGGCCTCAAACACCCATGCAAAAATTGGTCGAAATCGGTCCATAATTATATATAGCCCCCATATAAACCGATCCCCAGATTTGACCTCCGGAAATATAAAACCGTCCCGAGATTTGGTTTTGGAGCCTCTCGGAGGAGCAAATTTCATCCGAGTCAGTTGAAATTTGGTACATAGGTCCATATCGGTCTATAGTTATATATAGCCCTCAGATAAATCGATCCCCAATCACACAAAAATTGGTCCATATCAAGTTCATAACTGTATATAGCCCCCATATAAGCGACCCCGATATTTCAATTCTGGCTCCCTACGTAACGTGCAAAAGTCCATATCGATTCGTAATTATTTGTAGACTTCCCTACACATACATTTTTTGTCTAATATATACCACGTATGGACTAACTCACAATTTAGAAAACGATTTAAATAAGATATCATAACCCAAGTAATTCAATTGTGGATGACAGTCTTTCGTAGAAGTTTCTACGCAATCCATGGTGTAGGGTACATAGGATTCGGCCTGGCCGAACTTAGGGCCATATGTTATATACTTGTTTTCTATAGAAAATTTCGTCAACAAAAGTTTATTTCTACAGAAAATTTATGAGGTACCTCTTTGCAAAATCTACCAAAAATAGCAAGAATTCTTGCTACGTTTATCCCAAGCGAACATTTTTAAGAAACAACTTCCCTTCCCACAATGACAAAATATTGGCATAATGTGAAAGATTATACAACTTAAATTTTAGGACACTCAAATTTAATAATATTAAGGACAAATTTCTGCAAAATAAAGAATTATTTTTTTTAATTAAGAACACATTTTTTTTATTTCGAAGCTTTTGTTATAATTTGGACTTTTAAGGTGGCATTCGATAAATGAGATCGGCATCCTAATATTAATGTTATTGATCCTGGTCCCTAAAACTGTCTTTATTTTAAAGAATCAGCATCTTTGGCTCGGAATCAATACAAAAATCCTTAAGAGGTCCAAATTTTTGGATCCAAGTAAACTTTTTTTGAGTGTACGATCTAAATTATAATACCCTGTTCCACAGAGTGGTGCATTCTTAATGATTGATAGTCTTGGTATTAAATAACTACTAACGGAGATGTTGCCAAGTGTAAATAAAATTAAATTAATTTATGTAAATAGTTTTCTTTTTCAAAATAATTTTTATTTCATTGTGAAGGCTTTCTACTTGAGGGTATTTTTATAGAAACCATAAACTCCCCATATTTTATTTTTCCGTCATTACAAAAAATCTCTTAACTTCCAGCAAATCCGATCAACAGATAAATATAAGATTTTAGTTTGCCTTATTACTGTTTAAACCAGTCATTTACTTGTTTCTGGTATATTTTACAAATATTTTTCTCATGTAGGTGGAACAAGGTCTTGTTAAATGTCATAGTTGATTTCTTGTCATTATGACAGACATTTGAATATCAAAACAGTGGTAATATCATATTATTAACTTACATACAAATCAAATATATATAAAGGGTGATTCTTTTGAGGTTAGGATTTTCATGCATTAGTATTTGACAGATCACGTGGGATTTCAGACATGGTGTCAAAGAGAAAGATGCTCAGTATGCTTTGACATTTCATCATGAATAGCCGAACGATCTGCCACAACGTCGAATTTTCAGTGAATGGGCCCTAGAAAAGTTGGCAGAAAATCCGCTTTTTTATCGACAAATTTTGTTCAGCGATGAGGCTCATTTCTGGTTGAATGGCTACGTAAATAAGCAAAATTGCCCCATTTGGAGTGAAGAGCAACCAGAAGCCGTTCAAGAACTGCCCATGCATCCCGAAAAATGCACTGTTTGGTGTGGTTTGTACGCTGGTGGAATCATTGGACCGTATTTTTTCAAAGATGCTGTTGGACGCAACGTTACGGTGAATGGCGATCGCTATCGTTCGATGCTAACAAACTTTTTGTTGCCAAAAATGGAAGAACTGAACTTGGTTGACATGTGGTTTCAACAAGATGGCGCTACATGCCACACAGCTCGCGATTCTATGGCCATTTTGAGGGAAAACTTCGGAGAACAATTCATCTCAAGAAATGGACCGGTAAGTTGGCCACCAAGATCATGCGATTTGACGCCTTTAGACTATTTTTGTGGGGCTACGTCAAGTCTAAAGTCTACAGAAATAAGCCAGCAACTATTCCAGCTTTGGAAGACAACATTTCCGAAGAAATTCGGGCTATTCCGGCCGAAATGCTCGAAAAAGTTGCCCAAAATTGGACTTTCCGAATGGACCACCTAAGACGCAGCCGCGGTCAACATTTAAATGAAATTATCTTCAAAAAGTAAATGTCATGGACCAATCTAACGTTTCAAATAAAGAACCGATGAGATTTTGCAAATTTTATGCGTTTTTTTTTTTTTAAAGTTATCAAGCTCTTAACAAATTACCCTTTATATGAAATGTTACACTGAAAAAACAGTGAACCAACAGGAAGAAAAATTTTGCTTAATTTTAGAAAATTTTAACTAAACAGTATTACAAACGCTGACAACACGCCGATGTCACAAAAATAAGTAAATATTTTTCGACAAATTCAAGGACCTTTATTAGACATAATTAATTTTTTTCACTTGTTAAAGAAAAAAAATTGGATTTCAAACTTGCAAGTATGTCTTTATACCCATACGTAGTATGGGCGCATTTGAAGTAAAATTTACAAATTAAAAAAAAAAACTAATGAACTATTTTGTTAGAAGTAAGAATTTTGTAAATCTTTATGCTTCATTTGTGTATAATTTATTCAGTTTTATAGTTCATTTAACAAATGTACTTAAAAAATTATTAGAGTAAAATTATTAGAGAAACTTTCTCCAAACGTAATAATTATATGAACTAAAATAAAGTTAATTTGGCTTTAGTGCAATAGAGGATTCACATTTTTTTAGATGTGAATTTTTACCCCAAAAAAATTTTTTTATCAATCACGAAATTAATTGATTCAATTAATTTTTAATTGAAATGTCTTCAATCACGAAAATGATAGTATTAATCACAGTTTTAATTTGACATTAAAAAAATATTTGATTAAAAAATTAATTGATTTCATAGCAAATTAATTTTTTAATTGATGTTGGCGGCAATTAATGTTTTCATAAAAAACGTAACCATTTTCAATTACTTTCCTTACTGACTTACCCTCATTTTCATAAAGCTCCGTTAGCGTTCAGTTAACTAACAGACTTTTAAACCGTATTATGAACGAAGCTGTCATCTTGCATATATATTCCATATGCTAGTTAGAAACTTAACTGACGAAAATTTTTCAGTTAAAGTTAACTGGAGAGAAGCTATTTGTAATTTACTTTCTGTTAACTGGCAGTTAAAGCCTAACGGAGCTACATGAAAATGGCCGTTAGTGTTTTTAGTTTGATTAAAAAATTGTTTGATTGAAATAAATTTTTATTTAAAAATTTAAAAAAATTTCCACCGCTTTTATATTGATTTAGTCTTCAGAGTTTAATTAAAAACTTTATTGTATCAATTAATGTTTTAATTAAAAGTTTTAAAATTTTCAATAATTGACTTCAATAATTGACTTAATTAACTTGATTAACAAGTTAATTGTATCAATTAATTTATTAATTGAAAAAATTTCAACTACAATCAACTTTTTAATTGGAAATATTTTGGTGATATTTTTTTCTGTGCACTAGAATATGAGAAAATTTCGTTGACTAAATATACGTTACACTGAAAAAAAAGAAAACGTGCACGGTTCCAAAGGTTTGTCTTTACACTAATGATTTTAATATTGATTCCGAACCAAGGTTAGGTTAAAGTGGCAGCCCGATTAAGTTTCAGTCTCACACACAAAAAAAATTTTTTCTGGTTCAATCACGAAATTAATTGATCCAATTAATTTTTTAATTGAAATGTCTTCAATCACAGAAATGATAGTGTCAATTAAAAATTAATTGAAGGTCAATTAAAAAATTAATTGATCCAATTAAAAAATTAATTGATCCAATTAAAAAATTAATTGATACTATAAATTTTTGTGGTTGATTTTTGTTTCAATTAAAAAATTTGTTGAATCAATTAAATTTTTAATTGAATATTTTTTAAAACTCAATTAAAATTTTAATTGGAAAAATTTTCGTGAAATTTTTTTCTGTGCACTTAAACTATTCATTCCATTGTGATACTACATTAACTAAAAGTACCTATTACATATGGGCACTTCTAGTTTTAACGCTGAACCTTCTCAATTATTTTCTTCTGTTCAATAAACCAGATTGTTCCAAAAACATTAACAGACTGCTTAGGTTAACGTTTTCCAGGTCCGCCAGTAATCTAAAGCTATATGCCCCTAAAATTCGCTTACGCCTTACACAAAATGCAGGACACTCACACAAGAGGTGTTTAATTGATTCCTTTTCCTCCGCATCATGACAGCTCATACAATAGTCATTACACTTCGCGCCAATGGTTTTTGCAAAATCGCCTATCAGGCAGTGACCCGTTACAGCAGATATCAGGAGTGATATCTGACGTCTTGAGAACACTAGCATATCTAGTGAGCGGTTTAGGTTTAAATGGGGCCATATTTGCTTGGTGTCGTTACAACCCTTGCAATTCTCCCTCCGAACATTGGCCATCATAACAGCCTTCTCACACAGTAAAGGCCTGGTTATGCATCTAAAAATGTAGCGTAGCCGTAACATAACGGCAACGTATGATTTTTTGGCGATTAGGTAACTTGAAAAAAAACGTACCAACAAACTATCAAAAACTGGTAGAAAAAAGATTGTTTTGTACATTTTAAATTAATTTCACAAAAAATATTAATTTCTCATCATCCATTTTAACCGAAAACAACACAATACCACATTTTTAATGAAATATATTTTCAGGCTAATCGCATTTCCATCGATGGCGCTTGTTTTTCGATCAGCTGATACGACAACGACACGTAATTTTTTGTTTTTTTTCTGAATCTTACGACACGCTTACGTTGTGCAAACGTTGGATAATCGTTTGTGTGGGCTGTCGTATATCAAAAACGACCCGTTTTTGGATGCATAACCAGGCCTTAAGAGCTTGCAGGTAGCCAGAAGCATACCAACAGATTCTAGTTCCCTTGGAATATGTAAGGTAGTTCCTAGCCTTGCTAACTCATCCGCTTCGCAGTTCCTCTGTATGTTCCTATCGTCATGCACCCATATTAGGTGAATATTGTGCTGCTCAGGCATCTCATTGAGAGATTTGCGGCAGTCGATGACCGTTTTCGAATTGAGGAACACAGAGTCCAAGGAATTTATTGTAGGTTGGCTGTCAGTTCCAGATCTTTAGAATATACTCCGAAACCCCCCAGTGTAGAAATCTATGTATCGTTTATTCCCCGGGACCTGTCTGCACCACGCCTCACTGTTGAGAATTAGAGTTTCAAACTTTTTGTCGAAAAGTGGTCTCGCCAAAGTGTAATCCACTACGTTAGGCACATCTGGCATTGTTTTGAGCACCGAACTGTGGCCGTACCTTTTTTCTGACCACTGCGATAGCTTGCGCAACCGCACAGCCGTTGTTGCAGTTGACTGTTTAGTCGACAACGTGCTTAGGTCTACTGATCCTAATTTCTTTAGTATAAACAAGGCATTTCTGTGTTCCTTAAATCTCTTTGTGGAGGGATTACCTCCTTTTGATGTCGTTACCTTAGGGAAGGTTCGACTTGTCAAATTATCGCAACCTGTCGACCCGTCTAAAGGTCGACTAATTTGGCCTAACTCTTGGTCATTGCCCAAATTTATAAATTCAGTCGATATTCGTCCACTGGGCCCTAAGACTTTGAATTTCGCTGCATGGTGGCTTAATTTCCCACCACACTTGAAATTTGTAATAAGTACCTATTACGATGAGATAATCCGCTATTAAAAAAACAAAAACAAACACGTCCGTTCAGTTCGACTGTTGAATGACGAGCCAAAGAAGTGGATAATTGATGTAAGGACAAATTTAAGACACAATTCTCTTTTAAATTTAAAGTTTTGCCTACCTCATTGTAGGAAACAAAGTTTCATTTGTTCGTGTTTTTTCAGCTTTTTTCCTCATGTGCTATCAGAGTACCTGCAAATCATGTTAACGACAACTTAAATTTTCAAACTCAGACTCGACTACAAGTAGAAATTATGCTATGATTCAAGTAAAAAAGTCTTTAAAATAAATTGTTAAAAAACTCCCATTTTTAAACGCTGTTTTGCTTTGTAGACAAAATGCAAAAAGTCAAC
The DNA here is from genome assembly GCF_050003625.1 of Haematobia irritans. Lineage (NCBI taxonomy): Eukaryota > Metazoa > Arthropoda > Insecta > Diptera > Muscidae > Haematobia > Haematobia irritans. The sequence goes on from NC_134400.1 coordinate 109,910,525, forward strand.
AAATTTAAAGACAATTTCATTAATTTTGTAGAATTTTTCAGAATTATTAGAGCCAAGTTGACATTAATCAAAAAAAAATGTTCTTTCATTTGAGGATATACAGTTTTATGTGGAATCACTTAACTATAAAGACAAAACGACTTCATTGAAAAGTTTATCGACTTTTGGACAAGAAAAAAACTTTGTATCAGAGAAATGCGAATGCTAAGCAAAATTCAGATTAATTTTTCTAATTAAGTGTTTTGTTTGCGGCATTCCCCCTTTTTCATGAATTCTATTATCACGAACAAAGCAGACCATTTCTGCAATTTTACGTCGATAATGACCTTTTTTTATAATGTTGCAGAATCAATTCTCCCTGGTGGTACGTCCTCAAACATGTTTGAAGAGCATAATTTTATATTTGGACGGAGAACATGTAACATGTTTGTCGTAACTATGTTATTTTCTCAAAAATTATGTATCTGATTTGGGCAAGCATTTTTGGTGATAAAAATAATATATTCGCAATAAAAATGTTCCATGTTTCACGGCGAAAAATAACATTCTGCTCTTCAAACATGTTTGAGATCATCATATTGCTTCTCTGTGTGTATCTATAACATCAGAACACACACACACGTATGCGTAAGAGTGTTTTCATATGTTTCGGTGTAAAAACTATATGTTTGGGACTGAATTTTTTAGCACATGCCAAGCATATAAAGTTCATAAACTAGTACACAGAAAAAAATTTCAGGAAAATTTTTCCAATTAAAATCTTAATTGAGTTTTAAAAAATATTCAATTAAAAATTTAATTGAATCAACAAATTTTTTAATTTAAATAAAAATCAATCACACAAATTAATAGTATCAATTAATTTTTTAATTGGATCAATTACTTTTTTAATTGATACTATCATTTCTGTGAATGAAGACATTTCAATTAAAAATTAATTGGATCAATTAATTTCGTGATTGAATCAGAAAAAAATTTTTTGTGTGTATAAAGTGTTTGCGAAATATATATATTAATATGCTAGAACATATTATGTTTGGGACATAACATTTTTTTAATTTAATAGGTATGGATGCAATCGTATATTAATTTAGAAATTGCGTATAAACATATATATGTTTGGAAAGAAAGCGAGAGAGTATAAAAAAATAAAGATGGCGAAAGAGAGAGATAAGGAAAGACATCAACGAAACTCGTAAAAGGGAGCCATCGTGGTGCAATGGTTAGCATGTCCGCCTTGCATACACAAGGTCGCGGGTTCGATTCCTGCTTCGACCGAACACCAAAAACGTTTTCAGCGGTGGATTATCCCACCTCAGTAATTCTGGTGACATTTCTGAGGGTTTCAAAGCTTCTCTAAGTGGTTTCACCTCAATGTGGAACGCCGTTCGGAGGTCCCTTGTCATTGAGATTAACATGGAATCGGGCAGCACTCAGTGATAAGAGAGAAGTTCACCAATGTGGTATCACAATGGATTGAATAGTCTAAGTGAGCCGATACATCGGGCTGCCACCTAACCTAACCTAAACTCGTAACCGTTCGTGATTGCTTATTAATTTATATATACATAAATATTTGCAATATAATATTCAAATAAATGATAAACATATTTTTTATTTGTAATCCAACACAAGGATGTTTAAGACATTTTTCTGGAAATAATCAAACGCTTAAAAACTGGAAGTAACGAATTGGGACCTGGAAGTAACAAATTTCAATAGTGAAAATATTTTATTCAACCTATATTCCCTTAGCACGTACAGGCAACGATCTCAACATTCCATTACCTGCTATTTACATCTTTCCCACGAGAATCAATGACAGAAAGATTGCAAAAATCTATAATTAAAAACACGAAACATTTTTTTTCTGTCGCTATCACTAACATTTTATCTACTCTCAAAAAATCTCATATATGAAAACAAACTTTTTTTGTTGATATATTTTAATTTATCGTAGCCCATTGACTAAATATTTAAATGTGAACTAATTAAAGAGTGAAAGTGATCCATTCAACCCTTGCTTCCAAGTCTGACTGGGACTATTTACCATTTGGAATATGCGGACAGACTAATTTTAAATCAAAACAAATTCCATGCCTTTCCCCAACAAGTTTCAGCAACAAAATCTAATATGAATATTATACGTCTTGTGATAAACTTTAGTATAAGATAAATGTATAAATATATTTTATTGAATGAAATGTTTTGTGAATACTGAGATATCTGAATTTAACCACCGAATCAAATTTTATATTTCGATCGAAAGTGATGAGCTTTGATTTATATTTGCAAAAATGTTATTCAAATTAGATTCAATGCATTATTGTTTTTAATGACTACTCATTATTTTCTCTTTGTATTTCAATGCACAAACTGCTTTAATATAGCCCACATTCGCACAGTGGTTAAAATTGGAAAAAAAAAATGGGATTAACATAAGTTAGGTTAAGTACAACGAAATCCATTATTTTGCAATAGATGGTGATCAGTTTTTTGGTAGTTCCGCACGAAGAAAGTGTTATGCCCATTCTGTAACTGATACAATTTAGCTTGAGCGTGCGTCAAATATGTACACTACACCGAAAGAACGACAATTTTCGTCGTTGTTTTACAACCAAAGAAACTTTTCATTAAAAGCACGAAATATTTCGTACTTTTTACGAAGAAAAATTCTTCCAAATTTTTCGTAGTTTGCAAGAAAAATAATCGTACTTTTTATGAAGAATCTTCGTACTTTTTATGAAAATGTTTCGTACTTTTTATGAAAAACTTTCGTACATTTTTTCAAAACTATTCGAACTTTTAGACAAAAATTTTATAGTCGAAAGTGCATTTGGTTGTAGTAACAAGTGTGAAAAATGTCATCACTACTTTACATCTTAAGTTTTTGATTAATTTATTTTATTATTATTTCGGCTTGAGGTCCTTTTAATAAAAAATCCTTTTTACGATTTTTGATTACTTGTTAACTTTATTCTCCAATATTTCGACTAACATCGTTAGTCTTCGACGGGGATCTACATAAATAACATATATTAGTACACAATGTACGAGTAACACAAACAATTTATATTTACATTACATTATTTTTAGGAAATAATCAAAAAATTGTAGAGAGTGGTTACGTCTGTTTTTTTAGAAAATTTGATTGCCAACTAAATATGTCTGCGTCCGTGTTTTTTTGATTAATTTTTAGTTTTGTTGCTTCACTTTTATTCATAGCGCACTATCACCCAGATGAGAAGTAGTATAGACATGTATAAAAAATAGAATAAAGGAATACACTGATGCACATTATCAGAGGCAATTTTATGTCGCGAGTGGAAATTTTACAACTTCAATTAAACTTCTTCGTTATATTAATATAATATCGGGAGGCACCTCTAATGCAATTTTTACCATAATAGGGTTGTCAAAAGCATATAAGTGATAGATGTTGACCAGAGAATGAATTCGACCCATTTTTGTCGGCGGCGGCTAACAATATTTTTTTTTGCCTCCGGCGGCGGTGGCTTAACGGCTAAGCCTATATAATTTGTCTATTCGCCGCCGGACGATTGTCCATTATAAAATCAATATGAAGTTATCCGGATGATAATATTGTTTATTAATTGGATGCTAAATTTGAGTCAAGATAAGTCGACATATTCGGCGGCGGCTTCGACTGGCAAAAACTGGTCTGCACAGCGGCTAAAATCGGCGGCGCGACCCGACGGCTTCATTCTCTGATGTTGACAACTAATGGCAGCAAACATATTATTGTTTTCAAAAGTTATGCGTGATCCAGTCTTAATAATTTATGGACTAAAAAAATATTTACGTGATATTAAAGATTACGCAACCTAAATTTTAGGATGCGAAATTTACAAAATATTAAGGACAAATTTCTTAAAAATAATGAAATTTTAATTAAAATAACGTTTATAATCTTTGCTTCAAAAAATTTTTCATTAAATTTAGGACACAAATTTTATTAATTTTCGTCCCTATGTTAAAGTCGCATGTCTTTAGATTTAAGATAAAAACGCTTCAAATATAGGCTAAGACTTATTTTGAGGATATAGCGTCTTTGGTTTAAAGTTTTTTTGGAATTAAGAAAACATTTTTTTACTTTGAAGTATCGTTATAATTTGGATTTTAAACTGGCATTTGTTTGTACGTGAGTACCTTTATTAATAAACCGCGAAAAGAGAATGAAAAATGGATAAAAGAGATCTGTATCCTAATTTTAATTTTATTGGTCCTAGATTTAAAGCCAGAAAGGTCACTAAAAAATATATTTATTTTAAAGAAGCCGCATCTTTGGCTCGGAATCAATACCAAAATCTTTAAGGGAAGGTCAAAATCTTTGGATCCAACTAAACTTTTTTTTTGAGTGTGGTCAAGATATGTATACCATGGAGGATTTATTTGAGGAATATTTGCAACAAATGTTAACAATTTTTAATTTACAATTTTTTACACTCTCTACGCAAACCATTTTTTGTCGTAAATTTCAATAGATTTTTGCTATCGAAAATTTCGCAAGAGGTGCATACTGGCCCTAGGTTCCCAGCAAAGAAAATTGGAAGTTCTTCCAAAGGCACAACTTTAAAAGCACTTCCAGAAGATGCACTCTTATTCATACTTTTAAAGGGTAATGTTTACTTTTTTTTTTGTTTCAAATAGGTTAAAAACAGAGTAAGAATTCATAAAATGGTACAAATCATTTTAATTTTGTCGAAAAAAATGCAAAATCCAATCTGAAAAAAAATTTTGAATTTTTTTAAAATATTTGAGGTCAAACGTTTCCGACAAGCGTTGGAATCCATTAAAAACTATAAATAAGTATAAAAATTATTTATTTGACAAAATATGACAGAATTTTTAAATTTACATCCAAAACATTGAATTCGGATCACACCTAAAGACGGTGATGCAAATTCAGTGCAACGGCTGCTGAATTGGAGAACTTCCGTCCTATGACAAGCCCATGTTAAATTCATCGCTTCTGCGTCAATTTTGCACCACTTCCGGATCCAAAAAGAACATTTTCATTACTTTTTTGGCAACGCTTTTTTTTTTGCTGGGTTAGGTTAAGTGGCAGTCCGTTGTATCAGGCTCACTTAGACTATTCAGTCCATTGTGATACCACATTGGTGAACTTCTCTGTTATCACTGATTTCTCGGTTTTAAAATCCCAGACTTTTTCCAAAACTGGTGCGCGATATTTTTTGAAACAAATAACCGGTTAAACCGGTTTTCTTAAAAACACGTAATTTTGAAGGGAAAATTTTATTTTATTGTCACAAAAAACCAACGAAAAAATAATTCGATAATTTATTAAAAGTTGGACACATTTTTTTTAATTTACGTTATATCTATTTAGAAGTGCTTTCATTGCAATTTATTAAAATACCCAGATGTATTTGCTTAAATTTGGCATTAACTTGGCAATTTTACAATGAAAATATAAAAACTGAAAGCCGGTTGTTGAGGCATTGAAAACAACGGTTCTACCGATCCACCGAAAATGGCATTTTCACGAAACCCGAAAACCTGGTCACCGGTTTTGACCACTCTACTTAGTACGAAATGTAATTTTTCTAACACCTTCTAGCGGAACCACATCGGACTTAAAATAGCGCAATCTATTCCAAAAAGCAAGATTTAAATAAAACCCCAGAAAAATCTATCCAAATGAAAGATAAACTTTCCAAACAGTAAACTTCAAGACGACAAAGTGCATTGGACGAGAAAAATCATTTATTTGTTAAGGCACCGACCTATGTGTCCGTATACTAGTTAAAAAAAATACAAATCTGTGATAATAATTCCTAAACACTAATTTAAAAACAAAAAGTTATCAACTTATTATAATATTAAAAAAAAAATAATTTAAACCCAAATTAAAGGGTGGTGTATGTGATCTTTACGATATTGTATAGGTCAGGTATATGTCGTTTCCGGCGTTTGCAACAACCGAAAAATTGACCATCACTGATCAACACATAAACAAGCAACGCATACAGTAAAGCAATTGTATTTACGAGGGCGGTTCGGAAACTTCTTAGCCTATCAATGAAAGAGAATAGTTAGTTTTTCAAAAATATTTTTATTTTTCAATATAATCTACTGAAACTACAATACACTTAGTCCAACGCTTTTCTAGCAATTCTATCCCTTGATTAAAATAGTTTTCCTCAAGCCCTTCAAAATAGTGGTTTACAACTGTAATTGCATCTTCATTTGAGGTAAAACGCTGGCCAGCAAGGAATTTTTTTAGATTTAACATGTGTTCATAACAGAGATGGACGTTTCCAAAACACTTACCTTTTCTCTGTTTATACCGCGCTTTTTGTGCTAGGCTAAAAAGTTTCCGAACTGCCCTGATGTAAAGAAAACTAAAGAAATTTTAGTTGCAATTATCTGATTCTCATTCTCTTACAAACGATATACCAAATACAACATTTGAGTAGATAAAAACTCACATAATGTAATTTTACATCCAGTGGATAACAGCTTATTCCGCAGAGTATTTAGACTCAATTTTTTAACACAATATTTTTAAGTGCAAGCATACAATGTTCATGAACTAGCATAACATGTTTGGAACATATATATTAATATTTTAGAACATATAATGTTTAGGACATACAATGTTTGTAAATATAATATGCTTGTGTGTAAACATATATTAATTTAGAAATAGCCTATGAACATATATTTGTTTAGAAAGAGAGAACTAGAGAGCATGCTGCAAGTAAAAGAACGGAAGTAACCAATTGGCGCCTTAAAAATATATCCACACAAAGAAAATTTCATTAATTTTTTTTCTACCAGTGTATGCCCTATGGTGAAACATAATATGTTTGAACAATACAAACAATAGGACCAATCCTGAAAATATATATGATTGAAGCAGAATGTGTTTGGGGTATATGTTGCACAGAAAAAAATATCACCAAAATATTTCCAATTAAAAAGTTAATTGAAGTTGAAAATTTTTTCAATTAATAAATTAATTGATACAATTAACTTTTTAATGATAGAAAATTAAGTTAATTAAGTCAATGATTGAACATTTTAAAATTTTTAATTAAAAAATTAATTGATACAATTAACTTTTTAATCAAATTCGGAAGACTAATTCAGTTAAAAAAAGTGCTGATTTTTTTTTTTTAATTTTTAATGAAAAATGTATTTCAACCAATCATTTGTTAATCCAAATAAAAACTTTAAGCCAATTCAGAAAGTAATTAAAAATAGTTACCTTTTTTAATTAATAAATTATTTGAGTTTTGCAATCAACATCAATTAAATTTTTAATTGAATCAATTAATAAATTAATTGAAATTTGCTGAAAAAAATCAATTAATTTTTTAATCAAGAATTTTTTCTATGCCCAATTAAAACTGTGATTGATACTATAATTTTTGTGATTGAAGACATTTCAATTAAAAAATTAATTGGATCAATTAATTTGGTGATTGAATCAGAAATTTTTTTTTGTGTGTGCAGAAGCGATTTTTTTTTTGAGGGTGTAGTTTTTGTAGACATGCATGTCTAGTAGATACATATATAGTTTATTCAAAAATAAAAATTTATTTGTTCAACTAAAAAAAAAACAATAAAAATAAAAATTACTGATTAATTCCCACATGTGGACGAAATTTAGGCGACCGTGAGTGTCAACTTCTGACAAGTTTCGCTGTATAGCATTCGTCTCAGGTTGGTTGTCCACTTTTGATAGGTGTCCATTTTTCAGAGTGTCGACGTTTGAGAGATTTCACTGTATATAAATATTTACGTGATGCAGTATGAATTACTTTTAATAAAATTACTTAAAATCTCTATATATTTCATGTAATTTCCAACACATTCCTACATCTGACATTGCCCCGGGTTTTGTTATGTTACTCTTTAATTTTACATTAGCCCATACACTAACGACTTTCTTTATAATTTCCTTCATTGTTGTCTCGTGTGGGCGATTGCATTTCCTTCTGTATGAACATTTTTTACGATCCATTGACCCTTGAAATGACATTTTCCCAGTTATCGTCATTGCTCAACCAAGTCTTTGCTGCCAATTTAGTCGGATTCTATAGCAGTCAGCGGCATCCCATCCAATGTTAATGATTACTTTGATGACATCACCAATGGAGTAATAAGAGGATATTTCAAGTATAGGAGGAAAAAGTTGATAAAGAGAAATGATTGTTGAGCTTGTACACGAAGAAATATTTTTTTCTTTCGATATGTACGTTAACATAAAATTTTATTTTATTTTTTTTTTTCGGCTAAAATAGTACCAATGAATGTTTTAAGGAATAATTTGGTCAATAATTAATTTGGCTTTAATATTTTTTTTCCAAAATCAACGACTATAAAGTGTTCAAAAAAGGAACGTCTTTCAAATCTTTATTTTAAGGACGAGATTTACTTGAAAAATGCATAAATTATATATGAAGACGATCACGAATATCAAATTTTAAATTGCAAATTATTTTGCTGTAACAAAATAACTAAAGTAAACACAAAATCATTGAAATTGAGCAAGCTTTTTTTTTCAGTGCAAAGATACATACTTTGCAATAAAACCGCCTAACACTGAGAAAAAAGGTTCGTTAAGAACAAATTCCAAAGGTTTTTATCACCGCGAAATATCAGGGAAATAAATCATAATATTGTACCAATATCCATATTTAGATATAAAACTAATAGATTTTTTTCTTTCTTCTATTTTCAGGTGAGATATACGTTGTTATGTTTTGTTAAACTATTCATGTAAGTCACATAAAATACTCGGCTATATTTTTTTTAACCCTCCACCATAGGATTGGGGGTATATTAATTTTGTCATTCCGTTTTAAACATCGAAATATTGGTCTACGATCCCATAAAGTATATATATTCTGGGTTGTGGTGAAATTCTGAGTTGATCTAGCTATGTCCGTCCGTCTGTGGAAATTATGCTAACTTCCGAACGACACAAGCTATCGACTTGAAACTTGGCACAAGTAGTTGTTATTGATGTAGGTCGGGCCATATCGGACCACGTTTACGTATAGCCCCCATATAAACCGATCCCCAGATTTGACCTCCGGAGCCTCTTGAAGAAGAAAATTGCATCCGATCCTGTTGAAATTTGCTACATGGTGTTAGTATATGGTCTCTAACAACCATGCAAAAATTTATCGATATCGGTCCATAAATATATATAGCCCCCATATAAACCGATCCCCAGATTTGACCTCCGGAGCCTCTTGAAGGAGCAAATTGCATCTGATCCTGTTGAAATTTGCTACATGGTGTTAGTATATGGTCTCTAACAACCATGCACAAATTTGTCGATATCGGCCCATAATTATATATAGCCCCCATATAAACCGATCCTCAGAGTTAACCTCCGATCCTGTTGAAATTTGGTACATTGTGCTAGTATATGGCCGCTAACAACCATGCCAAACTTGGTCCAAATCGGTCTCTAGATATATATAGCCCCCAGATAAATCGATCTCCAATAACATAAAAATTTGTTCATATCGGTTCATTATTGTATATAGCCATATTAAATTTTGGCTCTCTAATTACCGCGCAAAAGTTCATATCGTATTGTAATTTTTTGTACACCCAGAAAAAAGTGCCTTCGAAACTAAAGGAAAAAATTGTCATCAATATAGTTTATCCATTTTATTTCCATTAAGGTAAATTTTTGTGAAAAATAATAAAATTTACTCGTTTCAGTAAAAAAATCCTAAACTGTAAGCAGTTAGGAATAGTTCATTAACTAGAATAAGGCATGGAATTTTACTCATACTATTTTCTTCGCTGGGTATAAGAATTTACTACTGAAAAAGAAAATTTTATTCACCGATAACAAAGCATTCGTAAAAATAAACAAAAACCGAACTAAAACCAAGTTTCCTCAAAATTAGTAAAATTTCTTATAAAATGATAATAGCGACTTCCTTTATAATAGAAAGTTTTTCATACATACACACAAAAAAAAATTTTTTCTGATTCAATCACGAAATTAATTGATCCAATTAATTTTTTAATTGAAATGTCTTCAATCACGAAAATGATACTATCAATCACAGTTTTAATTGGTCATAGAAAAAATTCTTGATTAAAATATTAATTGATTTCATTAGCAAATTTCAATTAATTTTTTAATTGATTCAATTAAAAATTTAATTGATGTTGATAGCCAAACTCAATTAATTTTTTAATTAAGAAATGTAACTATTTTCAATTATTTTCTGAATTGGTTTTTATTTGGATTAAAAATTGATTGTTTGAAATACATTTTTAATTAAAAATTAAAAAAATATTCATCACTTTCTTTAACTGACTTAGTCTTCCGAATTTGATTAAAAAGTTAATTGTATCAATTAATGTTTTAATTAAAAATTTTTAAATTTTCAATCATCGACTTAATTGACTTAATATTTCTATCTTGATTAAAAAGTTAATTGTATCAATTAATTTATTAATTGAAATTTTTTTCAACTTCAATTAACTTTTTAATTGGAAATATTTTGGTGATATTTTTTTCTGTGTACGAACAACACTTGGCATAGAAAAATATTTTAGTTCATTCGTACTAAGAAGTATGCAATCCTTTCAAAACTTAAGGAAACACACTTGTTAGAATATAGGAAATTTTCCTAAATTTCTATTGTCTACCTGTCATCGTAATCGATGTGTTTGCGCGTGGGTGTAATCGATATATTTGCGCGTCGGTTGTTTTTTTAGTTGGAATCGCGTTGTTTTGGTATACGGAGAGATTGTTAAAAAATAATATGGTAAAATAATATAATAAATAACAAATAAAATATATAAAATATTTGTTATTTTAAATTAGTGAGAAAAATTTTCGTTTTTTTTTAAATAAATCTATCAATGTTCGTGATAGTGTATTTAAGAAAGAAAACACCAGCAGAATAACAACCCTTTCATTTGTCTTCATTTTGGAATCTTCAATTATCAGGTAATATTCAGTGACGCTAACCTTTTGCAACAAAAATGTTTTATGATTTTTTATATTTGTAGGTATTGAAATTGTAAAAGGAGGACAAAATCGTTAGGCAGCAACTTATTAATAGTGAAAAGTACAAGAAGAAGAAAAAGTGCGTTTTACAGTTGATAATATCACACGGAAATTGGAAATAGTGGAATAATAAACTAATATTTCAAAGAGATTCGATGCTGTTGATTCTTAATAAATATATTCAATATATTAATAAAACATGTCTTTTATTGAAGATAAAATTGCTTATAGAAATAAATAAAATTGTATTTAAAAACGAAGGTAAGCAGTTCTAATTATGAAGTAAAAGTTTTACCACAAATGTGTAAGATTTGTCGAAATGAATGGAAAAATTTCAATAAAATCATTCCATATATGAATTCAAATTAGTTAAATTTTTTCATTCTGTAGTATAGTGGTATATAAATATAGGGAAATGTTAACTAATATATGGAATGCATTATTCCTAATTTCTACGAAAATCACATCGTTCAAACAAATAAAAATGTCTTTGGCGCTATACGAAGTTCAACTTTCTTCACAATGAGTTCATTTTAACTTAAAGAAGGGGTCACTTTTTTCTGGGTGTAGACTTCCCTAGTCAAGGATTGAATTATATACGTATTTAATCTGTTTTTTTTTTTTTTTTTTTGTCTACTATATACCACGTATTGACTAACTTACTTTAGAAGACGATGTTAATTCGATTGTGAATGACAGTCTGTAGTAGAAGTTTCTACGCAATACATTGTGGATGGTACTTAAGATTCGGCCTGGCCGAACTTACGGCCGTATATACTTGTTTTTGTATAATAACAAGCTTTAAGGAGCCAGTGAGCAATAATTTGTTTTTGGTCTTTAGGTTTTTTATACCCTGCGCCACACTGTGGAACAGGGTATTATAAGTTAGTGCATATGTTTAGAACACCCAGAAGGAGACATGATAGACACATGGTGTCTTTGGCAAAAATGCTCAGGGTGGGCTCCTGAGTCGATATAGCCATGTCCGTCCGTCCGTCCGTCCGTCTGTCTGTGAACACATTTTTGTGATCAAAGTCTAGGTCACAGTTTTAGTCAGTCTTTAGACAGTCTTTACTAGAAGTTTCTACGCAATCCATGGTGGAGGGTACATAAGCTTCGGCCATATATACTTGTTTTTATACCCTGCGCCACACTGTGGAACAGGGTATTATAAGTTAGTGCATATTTCAGTCTGCGTGCCAAATTTGGTTGAAATCGGTTCAGATTTAGATATAGCTCCCATGTATATCGTTCGCCCGATTTACACTCATATGACCACAGTGGCCAATATTTTACTCTGATTTAATTGAAATTTTGCACAGGGAGTAGAATTACCATTGTAGCTATGCGTGCCAAATTTTGTTGAAATCGGTTCAGATTTAGATATATCTCCCATATATAGCTTTCGCCCGATTTACACTCATATGACCACAGTGGCCAATATTTTACTCTGATTTAATTGAAATTTTGCACAGGGAGTAGAATTAGCATTGTAGCTATGCGAGCCAAATTTGGTTGAAATCGGTTCAGATTTAGATATAGCTTCCATATATATGTTTTTCTTATTTCGACAAAAATGGTCAAAATACCAACATTTTCCTTGTAAAATCGCCACTGCTTAGTCGAAAAGTTGTAAAAATGATTCTAATTTTCCTAAACTTCTAATACATATATATCGAACGATAAATCATAAACAAACTTTTGCGAAGTTTCCTTAAAATTGCTTCAGATTTAAATGTTTCACATATTTTTTTACTAATATTGTGCTCCATCCTAGTGCATTAGCCAACTTAAATTTTGAGTCTATAGATTTTGTAAAAGTCTTTCAAATTCTGTCCAAATCGAGTGATATTTAAATGTATGTATTTGGGACAAACCTTTATATATAGCACCCAACACATTTGACGGATGTGATATGGTATCGAAAATTTAGATCTACAAAGTGGTGCTGGGTATAATATAGTCGGCCCCGCCCGACTTTAGACTTTCCTTACTTGTTTTTCATTGCAATTGCTCTGATATTTTCAAATGATTCTTCGTCGACTAAAAACAAATTGGTTTTTATGCATGCGAATAATTTCAAATTCAAACCAATTTTTTTGTTGTTTCCATAAATCTCTTTAAAATCTTTCCCAAACTAAAAAAACAAATATGTGATCATCGTTTTCTAACGCCGTATGGTGTTACTGTCGCTACAATTTAATTACTAAATAAAACAAGTAAGTAAAGTAGAAAGTCGGGCGGGGCCGGCTATATCATACGTTAAACCATCCCTACTGAATTAGTAAATATAAGCATTTGTTGGGTACACAGCAAAAATATTACAAAAAAAAAATATTCCCAATTAAAAGTTAATTGAAGTTGAAAACTTTTTCAATTAAAAAAAAAATAATTGATACTATAAACCTTTTAATCAAACTAGAAACATTAAGTCACTTAAGTCAATGATTGAAATTTTTAAATTTTCAATTAAAAAAATAAATTATACAATTAACTTTTCAATCATACTCGGAAGAGTAAGTCAGTTAAAAAATATTTTTAATTTTTAATTAATTTTTTATTTGAAATAATTAATTTTTGAATCAAACTAAAATTGATTAAAAAGGTTATAGAAAGTTATGGAATATTGTATAGTGATTAAAAATAGTTTCGTTTTTAATTAAAAATTTAATTGAATTTTGCAATCAATTAAAAATTTAATTGAAAAATTAATTGAAATTTTCTAATGAAACCAATTTTTTAATCAAGTATTTTTGTGATGCCCAATTAAAACTTTGGTTGATACTATCATTTTCGTGATTGAAGACATTTCAATTGAAAAATTAATTGGATCAATTAATTTTGTGATTGAATCAGAAAAAAATGTTATGTGTATCATCGGTATAGATTTGGGAGATAAATCGAAAAATAAATGGAAATAATTAAGGAAATTAAGGGGCACATGTTTAAGGGGCACAATCTGAAAAGAAATACCTGAAATTAGAATCTATACTTGATTTTGCCACTAATTTTGAGTTCATTATTAAAAAAAAAGAGGAAATCGCCCAACTAATCTAGGTAATATATCCAAATTCATGAAAATCGGGCAATATTATTATGTAAGAGCTACATGTAAGTCTAACGGTCTACGGTCGGCTTGTATATCAAAATTTGAAATTTGAGTAACATTGGTTAATAAATAAGAGCATTATGGCAAAATTTGGGAAAATCGAGCGATGCATATATATGGGAGCTTTATCTAAATCTGAACCGATTTGAATGATATTTTGCAGGTTTGGTTGATATTACAGAAGATTACGCTGATCGGTTAATAAATGAGACCACTATAGTCAAAACTAAGGTTATTAGGGGCAAATTTTTGAAAATCGGACGCTACATATATATGGGAGCTATATCTAAATCTGAACCAATTTGGATGATATTTTGCAGATTTAGTTGATATTACAAATGGATACTTTATGCGGAATTTCAGTAAGATCGGTTAATAAATAAGGCTATTATGACCAAATTTTGCAAAATCGGGCGATATATAACAGGTTGGCTGATAAGTCCCCGGTCTGACACATAGATGGCGTCGCTAGTATTAAATGCATATTATTTTTATATAGTACCAACCTTCAAATGATTCGTGTCAAAATTTGACGTCTGTAAGTCAATTAGTTTGTAAGATAGAGCCTATTTTCTAAAGTAACTTTTGTTATTGTGAAAAAAATGGAAAAAAAGGAATTTCGTGTTTTGATAAAATACTGTTTTCTGAAGGGAAAAAATACGGTGGAAGCAAAAACTTGGCTTGATAATGAGTTGCCGGACTCTGCCCCAGGGAAATCAACAATAATTGATTGGTATGCAAAATTCAAGCGTGGTGAAATGAGCACGAAGGACGGCGAACGCAGTGGACGCCCGAAAGAGGTGGTTACCGACGAAAACATCAAAAAAATCAACAAAATGATTTTGAATGACCGTAAAATGAAGTTGGTCGAGATAGCAGAGGCCTTAAAGATATCAAAGGAACGTGTTGGTCATATCATTCATCAATATTTGGATATGCGGAAGCTCTGTGCAAAATGGGTGCCGCGCGAGCTCACATTTGACCAAAAACAACAACTTGTTGATGATTCTGAGCGGTGTTTGCAGATGTTAACTCGTAATACACCCGAGTTTTTCCGTCGATATGTGTCAATGGATGAAGCATGGCTCCATCACTACACTCCTGAGTCCAATCGACAGTCGGCTGAGTGGACAGCGACTGGTGAACCGTCTCCGAAGCGTGGAAAGACTCAAAAGTCCGCTGGCAAAATAATGGCATGTTTTTTGGGATGCGCATGGAATAATTTTTATCGATTATCTTGAGAAGGGAAGAACCATCAACAGTGACTGTTATATGGCGTTATTGGAGCGTTTGAAGGTCGAAATCGCGGCAAAACGGCCCCATATGAAGAATATAAAAGTGTTGTTCCACCAAGACAACGCACCGTGCCACAAGTCATTGAAAACGATGGCAAAAATTCATGAATTGGGCTTCGAATTGCGTCCCCACACACCGTATTCTCCAGATCTGGCCCCAGCGACATTTTCTTGTTCTCAGACCTCAAAAGGATGCTTGCAGGGAAAAAATTTTGGCTGCAATGAAGAGGTGATCGCCGAAACTGATAGGTCTCAGTTTTGAGGCAAAACCGAAGGAGTACTACCAAAATGGTATCGAAAAATTGGAAGGTCGTTATAATCGTTGTATCGCTCTTGAAGGGAACTATGTTGAATAATAAAAACGAATTTTGACAAAAAATGTGTTTTTCTTTGTTAGACCGGGGACTTATCAGCCAACCTGTTATATAAGGTAGCTTTGAATAAGATCGGTTGATAAACAAGGATTTTTTGGCCAAATCTGGGAAAATCGGGCGATACATATATATGGGAGCTATAGCTAAATCTTAACCAATTTCGATGATTTTTGTAACATATACACTGAAAAAAAAAACAGTGAACCCAATAGGAAGAATATTTTTGTTTAATTTTAGAAAATTTAGATTATTTTTAGAAATTTTTAACTAAACAGTATTACAAACGCCGACATCTCGCCGAATAAGTAAATATTTGTCGGCAAATTCAAGAAAATTTGTTAGACATATTTACCCCACGGGAAATGGATCAATCACTAGTCCCTGGTGTGTATGGACCAATCTTAGTTCTGGTCAAGATGTAAAGGGTGATTCGGTCAAAATTTGGTCAATATAAACTTGACGTATTTCTTTCAATTTTGCATTTAAAAAACCTGAACACCCCTCATTTTGAAGGTGTGTGTGTGTGTAGAATGTTGCTCCTATTTTGATTTTGGAATTCACTCTTCAGTTGTCAAAATGCCGCCCAAGCAAGAAGAGCAGCGTATCAAAATTTTGCTCGCGCATCGCGAAAATCCGAGCTACTCGCACGCAAAGCTGGCAAAATCGCTAAAAGTTGCCAAATCAACCGTTACAAATGTAATTAAAGTGTTTGGGGAACGTTTGTCGACAGCCAGGAAGTCTGGATCGGGGCGAAATCGAAAACCGGAAGCCGCTGAGACGACAAAGAGAGTTGCCGGTTGTTTCAAGCGAAACCCTTACCTCTCTCTCCGAGATGCCGCAAATAAGCTGGGTGTATCGTCTACAACCGTGCATTGAGCCAAAAAACGAGCCGGACTATCGACTTACAAGAAGGTAGTGACTCCAAATCGCGATGATAAACAAAATACGACGGCCAAAGCGCGGTCCCGGAGGCTGTACACGACGATGCTGACGAAGTTTGACTGCGTGGTAATGGACGACGAAACCTACGTCAAAGCCGACTACAAGCAGCTTCCGGGACAGGAGTTTTATACGGCAAAAGGAAGGGGAAAAGTAGCAGATATTTTCAAGCACATAAAACTGTCAAAGAAATATGTGGTTTGGCAAGCCATCTGTACCTATGGCTTGAAAAGCAGCATTTTCATAGCTTCCGGGACTGTCAACCAAGAAATTTACGTGAAAGAGTGTTTGAATAAACGTCTGCTGCCTTTCCTGAAGAAACACGGTTGTTCCGTACTGTTTTGGCCGGATTTGGCATCTTGCCATTACGGTAAAAAGGCCATGGAGTGGTACGCCGCCAACAACGTGCAGGTGGTTCCCAAGGACAAGAACCCTCCCAACACGCCAGAACTCCGCCCAATTGAGAAATACTGGGCTATTGTCAAGCGGAACCTAAAGAAGGCCAAAAAAACTGCTAAGGACGAGCAGCAGTTCAAGGCAAACTGGCTTTCTGCGGCGAAGAAGGTGGACAAGGTGGCTGTACAAAATCTGATGGCAGGTGTCAAGCGTGAGGCCCGGCAATTCGGATTTGGAAAAGGGAAAGCCTAACTGAATATTTTTCCTGAATTTTATACTAATTGAACTTGAAAAAGAAATTTAATTTGATTTTTTAAATAAACGATTTCACCGATTTACACGCGTTTTCCCTTGACCAAATTTTGACCGTATCACCCTTTATGGAAGGGACCGGTCACTTTAACATGGGTTTGTCATTGACGGGGTAAATTATTTAATTATCGATTTTTCGTTTGAACGAAAGTTAAAATTAGAAAATTTTATAAAATTGACTTTTTTCTTGTGAAAGAAATATATGAGGAAGAACGCATCTAGCCAGATTTTTTTTGTTTTGAGTTAACCATTAATAAAATGGTTTTACATCCTGTATAAGAGTCACAGAAAGTCTATATATTTCTTTTTTGCAGAATATTGAAAATACGCTTCCGTCAAGCTGCAAAATTATTGAGTTGCAAAAATATTGAGTTGGCTAGAAGTCTATTGTAAAGGGTGATTTTTGAAAGCTGTAGGAAGTTTTGCAAAAAAAAAACACACGTTTAATATTTGAAGATTATTTCTTGTAAATGTTGAGCGGACTGCGCCTCAAATGATCCATCCGCTTAGTCAAACTTTGGCATACCAAATCACAATCCCATGTAAAATACATTGCTTCTGATCCGATTTTTCGCCACTTCTGGACCAAAAAACAAATTTTATTGATTTTCATACCCACTCTCGGTTATTAGCCCTTTCGCTACCGAATTAAACCTAATGTTAAAAACTTTCAGTTTTCCTCTGTTTCTACTTATACTAACAGCATGTAGAAAAAATATTGCAATTTGGAAGGTCTACCTCAATTATATATAAAGCTATATGTGTTTGTTCTGAAAACTTAATTCTTGAATTGTGACCAAATGGTCACACGAAACTAAACGCTATTTGGCCTGTAATATCTGTTGAAGTGTTGGAAAAAATCAAAAAAAAAATCTAAAATAATATAGGCCATAGTTTTTATATGACTATCCATTTCCTAGAGACGTACAGTAGAAAAATTGTCTCAAAATTTTTCGTTTATTGTCAAGAAATGTTATGAAAATACATTTTAGCGCCCAGCAATATGAAAAATAGTTATAGCTTATTTAGATAAGAGCCTCTACTTTAAAACATCATCGAGAAATAAATCGACATTAAGTGGTGAATTAGAGTTTGGAGTCGTTTTCGAATGTCCTCTGTAGTGGACATCGGTAGTGAAAGGGATAAAGTTTAAATATTTTCAACAAAGAACACAATGAGGAAGACATTTTATAGACTTCTTCACAATGCTCCATAAACTTTTTTACTGTGTAAAAATGAACATTTGTAATGAAAACTTTGTTTGCATTGGGATTGCATACTTTTAGATAATACTGTAATTTTTTTGATTTTCGGTTTGCCCCCTATTGGCCCATTTAATTGGTCACAAAGAAGAAAAAAATATAGGCCAACATAGATAAGCAGCGTACAAAAATAAAATTATAATCAACCTGTTGAGTTGTATAAAATAAGAAGGAATGCCCGAACAAAGAAATGGTGAAATAACAAAAAAAAATATCTGCTGGGGTTGCCTGCTAAACCTGAAATGTAAACAAAAATTTTGTGTGTGTTTTGGTGGAAAAACGTAAACATATGGCTATCAATATTGATTGTTTAATTTTGTTTACATTTATCTTTATTTATAATTTAAATCAAATAGAATGACCCCTCAACACCTCTACATTGCTACATGTGATAATATTTATTTGTTGGCGGAAATATTAAAGCTTTTTTTGTTGCTGTTTCAAGTCGAAATTTCGAAATTTTTGCTGTCTAATTGATGAAAATGTATCATGCAGAGTATCACAGTATTCCAAATGTTTCATTGTTTTGTGTATCATCTCGTGGCACTTTTACGAAATTTACCATTAAAATGGAGAACACCCTCAAAAAACATATTCTCTCAAAAATATTCTACTTCAAGCAATAAAATTTTAAAAATGTGGTTAAAACAAAATATTGTTTGAATCAAGCAAACATGATATATTTCACCAGAAGTATTTATATTGTTGAGTATTCAAATGTTAAGATCCAATTTCTTAATTTTTATTACTATATATGGGGTTGACCAAAAAAAGCTGGCGATTTTTTAAACATTTTTTTCTTAATTTTAGAATGAAATTTAACTAATTATTCAACGCGGTTTGTTCTTTTCGGACAACCCAATACTCTCACTTGGTAAACGTTGTCCGTTCACAAAAAAAGAAAAAATACAATAAAAATTTTTACATTTTTAAAAATGTGTGGAATGTACATTTCATTCATAATATAAAGCATTTTATCAATATTATGTATGTATTCGTAGACAAAATCCGTATTTTTTAATTTAGGAAATATTTTCATACAGTCTATGAATTATATTTTGGGAACACTATTCATAAAATATATGAATTTTTTATTTGTTTGTTACATTTTTTTATCTCTTTGAAAAGACCAAACTTTTGGAACCAAAAAAAATAGTTTGTTACAAAATGTTTATTTTTGTAGTAAAGAAATTGATTGATGGTATTTATTAGATCCGGAGATTGTGCGGTAGACATGAAGCAAGGAATATCATTTTTAAGTCATTCTTGGTTGACGCGTGCGGAGTGCGATAGAACAAGTGAAATGTCCATATTCTGCCGACAAAGTGTTCGTCTGCCCAAGGTAAATTATGAGCGAGTACAGACTGTCAAGTCTAATGCACTAGTACATAGTAATTTTGGCTTGGAGCCTCCCATTGGAATAAGTTATTTTCCAGTTAACTTTTTTAAAATCGTTAATAATTTTATGGACAATCCTCAGAATTGAAACTTCTTCGCACATATCATCACCTTGGAAAGCATCGAATTCGCTGTCATTACTGACGTATTTTGAGTTTGTGACGTTTGTTATTGTTTCTACATTTATGACGTTTACAACTTTGCGACCGTCGCAAACCTAAAAAAGTTTGATACAGACCATCTCTGGGTGTACATTTTCAGCTGACCTCTTTGGCAAGTAAACCCGATCATTTTCTTCGTTCGCTGCTCAATTTGGTATGGCTTCTCACTGGAGAAAACCAAATGCGATAATTGTCCACTATCGTGCTATCGAAGCAATTTCTTTACTTTTTTGTTCATAATTGAGCTCTTGCACATTTTGGAACTTCAATGCTCATTCATTGTTCAATATGTGTTGCATTCGTTCTCGCGATATGTTCATCTCAAGAGCCAGTTTTTGGCCACAGCGATTTTTTTTTTTTTGCCACATGGATTTTGAACGAAAATGGTCTTCACTTTTCGGACCATTTCTGGGATTATTACCGATTTTTGCGTCCAATTTTTGGACGCGATGCAACGCTGCCAGTATCACGGTCACAAACAATAGAGCAACAGAATTCCATTACGAATAGTAACTTTATTTTTGAACTCAAAATGCTTTTGTAAGCTTGTAAATAATAAAATGAACTGATAAATTGCTTGTGTGCGAATTGCTATTGTGTGTTGATGAGAATAAGAGCTACCTGGCCCAGTACATCCCAGCACATCTTTATTAATTGCGACATTAACATTTCCCACAAAATATTGGCACTTATGTCCGACTATATTATGTGTCTTACGACCGCAATGGGGGAGGTCATAACGCCCAAAATAAAATTGCGTGATATGACCGCCCGAATGCAGGTCATAACGAATACAAAAAAAAAATTCGTCAACCGATACGTCTTTAGAGATGAAATTTTTATATATTAAATTCCTTATCGATAGGAACAATTTGTGAAAATTTCGTATTATATATTGTAGTGCTTCGATAAATAAAGATTGAAGAAAAATTTGCGCTTTGCGAATCCGTAATCCAGGGTAAATTGTACACCCTCAAAAAAATCGCTTCTGTAACATATACTCCCAAACATATTTTGCTTCAAGCATATAAATTTTTGGGTATTGCCCAAACATTTATATGTTTGATTTCTTCCAATATATAATATGTTTGAAAGCATATTGGTCTAAACAATATAATATGTTTGGGTAGTCTAAGTTCCAAACATTTTGTATTTTTCCATCCAAATTCAATAATGTTGTCTTCCAAAAAACTATATGTTATTATGTGAACATATAATATGTTTGGAGGCATTTTGGACCCAAAAATATTATATGCTGAGAAGAATTTTCTCCCAAAGAATATTGTGCTCAAAATTTTTTTTCTGCCTAATTGTATATTGCCTCACATTTTTTTCACTTCCATGAGTTTTTTTAAGTTCTTAGCACCTTTTTCTGTAATACAAACATTGTAGAAGAAATTATTAAATTTTATAATTTTTTTCAATTTTACCTTTTGCCGGACGGGGATTCGAACAGCGGGCCACACAGTTTGTAAGCCAGCACACTAACCACTGGGCTACGTAGCTGTTATGGTCATCAAGAGATAATTATTGTTATAAGTTATATTTATATAGCATAGCTTGCGGCGCCCACGAGCCGATGCAATCATAACATTGTTTAACAACATAACATTGTTAAACATACATTTGTTGGCAGCGTGGAGCAGTGGTTGGTCGTCCGCCTTGCGTGACAGGGGACCTGGGTTCGATCCCTGCTTCGACCAACACCATTTTTTTTTAATATATTTTTTAACATATATTCCAGATACGTTCGGAAGTTCCCGAAAAGGTGTTCAGCAGTACATACTATTATATTAAATATTTACTACGAAATTGTAAAGTGTGTTTTATAAAAGATTTAAAGTCAGAAAAGAAAAGTGCTTGATATAAACGAAATGGACTGAGTTTTTGTATACAAGTTTAAAATTTTCGAAGAAATTCAAAAACTCTTACTAAAGAAGAACGTGAAGTCGAGTATATATAAATATTTTTCCATCGAATCCTAAGGTTAACGATAACCATTCAAAAGCACATTATATTTAAATTCTAAACAGTAATTTTAAAACAGCACATAAATTTATTTTGGTGTGAACAATTGTTTGCTAGCTTGTTACACCATTAATTTAGAAATACAAATAAATATGAATTTTTATTAACGAATAATTTTGTACTTAATTTAATTCTTAAGGCCGGTATAAATTGGCATTATCACGTTAAAATGGCCATGTTTACCCTTTTACTTTTCTTTAATAATTTCTTTTAAAGAAAATAAACTTATTCAATTGTTGCTTTGGATCTTTCCCCACCATGTTATAATACAATTTACCGGAAAAATTGGAATGTTATTTTGGTTTTGCCGCTAAAATGAGAAATAATTTTAGCGGCAAAACTCGAACTCACACTGAAAAAAATATTGTCATGAGGCCAAAGATTTCATGTCCTTAAAATACGAATACAAATTTTGCTTAGCATAGAAGACGCATTTCTCTAATATAAAGTTTTTTTCCTTGACCAAAAGTCGATAAACTTTTCAATGAAGTCGTATTGTCCTTATAATTAAGTGATTTTTCTTAAAAATGGGTATCATAACACGAAAGAAAAATTGTTTAGGGTAAGGTCAACTTGACTTTAATAATTCAGAAAAATTCTTTAAAATTAATGAAATTGTCTTTAAATTTGTTGTCTTTTTGCAACTTGACTACAAAGCAAAAAATCGTTAAAAAATAGGACATGTTTTTCAACACTTTATTTTAAAGATGTTTTTTACTTGAAACATAGCATAATTTCTACTGGAAGTCGAGACTGAATTTGGAAAATAAAGTTGTCGTTAACTCGTTTTTAAAGGACTTTGATAGCATATGAAGAAAAAAATCTGAAAAATCGAAAAATCAAGATTTGCTTCCTGGAAGCAAGTACACAAAACCCAAATTTAAAAGAGAATTGTGTCTTAAAAGTATCCTTACTTGTATTCTCCGCTTCTTTGGCTCGGAATCAATACCAAAATTGTTAAAGTAAAGACAAAATCTTTGGAACCGCGCATGCTTTTTTTTCAGTGCAATGCCCGCTTTTATTTTCGAAAAAATCCGTCAACTCCTCTTGGACTACTCATTAATAAAGAGGAACTAATCTTTGTTTTTATAGATCTTACTGTTTAATTTTTCACTGTTTCGCCCTGTTTTCATTTTAATTTTACAACTCTAAAAAGAGTGCACTGAAAAAATATTGTCGTGAGGCCAAAGAGTTCATGTCCTTAAAATAAGAATACAACTTTTGCTTAGCTTAGAAGACGCATTTCTCTAATATAAAGTTTTATCCATGTTCAAAGGTCGATACTTTCAATGAAGTCGGGTTTGTCGTTATAATTAAGTGATTTGACTTAAAAATGGGTATCATAACATGAAAGAACAAATTTTTGGACTAAGGTCAACTTGACTTTAATAATTCAGAAAAATTCTTTAAAATTAATGAAACTGTCTTTAAATTTGTTGCATTTGTGCATCTTGACTACAAGGCAAAAATCATTAAAAAATAGGATATGTTTTTCAATACTTTATTTTAAAGACATTTTTTATTTGAAACATAGCATAATTTCTACTGGAAGTCTTTTTTTTAACGGACATTTTATAGCATATGAAAAAAGCTGAAAAAGCGAAAAATTGAAATGTGCTTCGTAGAGTCAAGTACACAAAACCCCATTTAAAAGAGAATTGTGTCTTAAAAGCATCCTTACTTGTATTCTCCGCTTCTTTGGTTCGGAATCAATACCAAAATTGTTAAAGTGGAGACACAATCTTTGGAACCGGACATGCTTTTTGTTCAGTGTATAGTGCCCTTTCTTTAGTTTTTATGAAGATCCCTTTAATTACCTTTATTTGAATATTTTGACTTACTCGTCCTACGTTCCGATTTGTTTTGACGAAACAAAAAAATTGTGCCCGTACTGCGAAAATGATAAACAAAAATCATGCTCTTTTTTCAAATATATTTTATCTTGGTTCCGAATGAATTTTCTCTCCGAATAATTATATTTTAATATTTTACTTAAGCATATACAATTTTTGGCGAAGTCTTATATCACAACATAATATGTAAATTTATATGTTTATGGTCTATTTCTAAATTAATATATGTTTGCATCCAAGCATATTATATTTACAAACATTTTATGTCCCAAACATAATATGTTCTAACATATTAACATATATGTCCCAAACATATTATGCTGGTTTACGAACATTATATGTTTGCACTCAAAAATATTGTGTTTAAAAATTTGAGTTCCAAACATATAATGTTTATACCCAAACATATGAAAAACAGTCTTTTTCGTCCGTGTAGGCCCGTTCAATAGATTCAAATAAAGATTTCGTGCATATATTTGAATTTTTTTTTTATACCCTCCACTATAGGATGGGGGTATATTAACTTTGTCATTCCGTTTGTAATACATCGAAATATTGCTCTGACCCCATAAAGTATATATATTCTGAGTCGATCTAAGCATGTCCGTCCGTCCGTCTGTTGAAATCACGCTAAATTCCGAACGAAACAAGCTATCGACTTGAAACTTGGCACAAGTAGTTGTTATTGATGTAGGTCGGATGGTATTGCAAATGGGCCATATCGGATCACTTTTACGTATAGCCCCCATATAAACCGACGCTCAGATTTGGCTTGGGGAGCCTCTAAGAGAAGCAAATTTCATCCGTGTTAGTATATGGTCTCTAACAACCATGCAAAAATTGGTCCACATCGGTAAATAATTATATATAGCCCCCATATAAACCGATCCCCAGATTTGGCGTGCGTAGCCTCTAAGAGAAGCAAATTTCATCCGATCTTGCTGAAACTTGGTACATGGTGTTGGTATATGGTTTCTAACAACCATGCAAAAATTGGTCCACATCGGTCCATAATTATATATAGCCCCCATATAAACCGATCCCCAGATTTGGCTTGCGGAGCCTCTAAGAGAAGCATATTTCATCCGATCCGGTTGATATTTGGAATATGGTGTTAGTAAATGGTCTGTAACAACCATGCCAGAATTGGTCCACATCGGTCCATAATTATATGTAGCCCCCATATAAACCGTTCTCCAGATTTGATCCGGAGCCTCTTGGAGGAGCAAAATTCATTCAATCCGGTTCAAATTTGGAACGTGGTGTTAGTATATGGCCGCTAACAGCCATACCAAAATTGGTCCATATCGGTCCATAGTTATATATAGCCGATCTGCAATCACATAAAAATTGGTCCATATCGATTCATAATCATGCACCCAGAGAAGGAATATGATCACCTCAAACATGTTTCAAGAGCAAAATATTATTTTTGGATGGTGACCATGTAACATGTTTGTCGCAAAAATGTTGTTTTCTCGGCAAACATAACATGCTTTCCGAAAACAGATACAGAATTTCGGAGAAAATAACATGGTTGCAGCGAATATGTTACGTGGTCACCATCCAAAAATAACATTTTGCTCTTGAAACAAGTTTGAGGTGATCATATTCCTTCTCTGGGTGTGGTTGCCACTCGAGCCAAAAATAATCTACCAAAATTTTATTTCTATAGAAAATTTTGTTAAACTTTTATTTCTATTTGTTAAACTTTCATTTCTATAGAAACTTTGTCAAAACTTTATTTCTATAGAAAATTTTGTCAAACTGAATTATATTAAATACGTATATAATTCAGTTTGACAAAATTTTCTATAGAAATCGTTCTTTTTTGATTTAATATATATACCACGTATGGACTTACATACACTTTATAAGACGGTGTTAGGAGGTTTTAAGATACCTTGCCATCGGCAAGCGTTACCGCAACTTAGGTAATTCGATTGTGCACGCACAGAAAAACCATGTTTGGACATGGTTGCCGCATCCATTTAATGCTTATCTAGAGCATGTAATTGCCGCGAAAACCATGTATTTTGTCTTTGTAAAAATAGTTTTCGAGCGGAGAAAAATGTATGGTGGCTATAAGCATTTGAATGGTTCTCAAATACCGCAAACATGTTCTATCATTTAAATGATAGAATTTGAGACCATTAAATGGTCGGGAAAATCATGTACCTGACCATTCAATTTTTTTACTTTTTTACAGAGAAAAAAGTATTTTTATAGGTTAAGTATAGATATGTCTAGAACCATTACATGGCCATAAAGACCATTTACATTTTTTTCGTGACCATTTAATTTTTTAACTTTTTTGCAGCGAAAAGAATTTTATAAAAACATTGAGCAGGTACACACGATTTTCATTTTGCGCGTCAGTCATGTGTTGATTGTTTCTTGGAATGGACGGAGAATACGGATTTACTGTGTTTTGTGTTAATTTATTTATTCATAAGTGGCACGTGGTTTTATGTGAACACAAAAAAGGAAAGTGTAATTGAAAAATATACCTGTTTTTTGTTCTGAATTTTGCTATATGGATCATTTATTTTTATTTGCAGTTACATGATGTCTGCGTTTGTACATTTGATGGGCACACGATGTAAAATGGAATTATTACTTATTGTTGAAATTGAAATAAAATAGTGTGTGTAAAAATATGTGATGTTTGCTTGCACGACATTATAAATACAAACAAACAATGAATTAGTTTATAAATAAATAAAAACAAATAAATAAAGTTAATTTTGTGTTTTCTTTTCTCAAGTGGCGTCCTTTTTTCGACGATGAAAAAAGTTTTTTCATAAAGATCAAAACATTTTAGGCTGTGACCATGTTCTTTTAACTAGGAGAAAAACATTTTTAATGAATACCATAACATTTTAAATCGTGACCATTGTCTTTTCATTCAAACAAAATTCTTTTTATCAATATAATAACATTTTAGATGAGGACAATTACATTTTTCTTAGAACCATGTTCACTGAGCCAACATGGTTGCAGGTTAAAATGTTACATGGTCGCCGCAAAAATAGCTCCTATCATATTATTTTGCTCTTCGAATATGATTGTGACAATCATGTTTCTTCTCTGCGTGTGGATGGCAGTGTTTACAAGAAGTTTCTACGCAATTCATGGTGGAGGGTACATAAGCTTCGGCCTGGCCGAACTTACGGCCGTATATACTTGTTACTTTTCGTATAGCTGTTAAAAATCACCCTTTATTTTGTTTTTTTTTTTTTTTTTTTTTTTTTTTTTGTGCTTACCTATGTTATATCAACTTTCAAACGACAATTTTGTGTTACGTTTTTGTCTCCGCCTTTCCATATTTTACTCCAGGAAAAATCGACTTAGTTGATTTTGTGTTCTGGATTGCTTTGACTATGGCAATGCAAATGCAGTAAAATCCAGTTTTCACCATCCTAAACGAATTTGTTGAAAACTAACTCACTCTTGCTAGATAGCAAAAACCTCAACAAGACAGCTCAATTATGTATGTGACGATTAAGGCAAAATAAAACTGTTATGCGAAATTAATATACATAGATTGTCGATCGATCATATATGAAAATGTTATCACTAAAAAATGTGCCACAAATATGTAAGCTAATATTCTTCTTTTATAAAGTGTTTTTACCACTTTTCAGCTTGGCTATTAGACATCATAAATTACCTTAAATAACTGAAAAACAATAACGTGACTGAAGAAATGGGTGTAAAAGTACACTGAAAGAATTGTCTTAGTACGAAAAAAGGAAAATTTCCTTTAAAAGAACGAAGTTTGACATTATTTTGCAACCAAAGGAAAAAACTTTATTTTTTTATGAATTTTATAAAATTAAATTTCGTACATTAAGTTTGAGTTTAGCCGCTAAAATCGACATTTATCACGATTACTTTTCTTTGATAATCCATTTATGAAAAATTGCTTTGCATCAAGAAGGTATAATTTTATATTTTTTTACTGATTTATTTTTGATTTTAACGGCTAAACCAACCTTTATATGAAAAAATTCAACATTTTTACGAATACGTATCGTACGGCAATGATTCGTACATTTTATGAAATTTTTCGCATTTTGTATGATTACGTAATGTTATTGAGATTCGGGATTTTTTTTAGGAAAACAAAAATATTGATTATACAAGGACTAGACTATATGTTGGATACATCAAAAATTCCCAGCTTCCGTTGTCTTGATAGAAAACGAAGCCTTTTCTATTGTGCAGTTATTGTACAACAATGGCCGTTTTTTTTTCGATTGTTTGCTTCAAACACATCAGTTATTAATCGACCAGGCTGTAGCGGCTTATAGTTCATGATTCCTTTCCAATCCCACCAATGTTATGTTAGGTTGCAGCCCGATGTATCAGGCTCACGTAGACTATTCAGTAAATTGTGATACCACAGTGGTGAACTTCACTCTTATCACTGAGTGCTGCCCGATTCCATATTAACCTCAATGACAAGGGACCTCCTTTTATAGCCGAGTTCGAACGGCGTTCCACATTGTTGTGAAACCACTTAGAGAAGCATTTGAAACACTCAGAAATGTCATCAGCATTACTGAAAGGGGATAATCCACCGCTAAAAAACTTTTTGGTGTTCGGTCGAAGCAGGAATCGAATCCACGACCTTGTGTATGCAAGGCGGGGATGCTAACCACTGCACCACGGTGGCTCCCATCCCACCAAACACTCAGAATAACCATTCGAACCATCAATCTTGTCTATTTCCCTTTCCCAGCAAAAACGAGTTTCCACAAAAGTAGTTTGGATACCCAATTTGTGATCTATAGAAATAAAATTCTGACAAAATTTTCTATAGAAATAAAATTTTGACAAAATTTTCTATAGAAATAAATTTTTGACAAAATTTTCTATAGAAACAAATAGAAATAAAATTTTGACAAAATTTTCTATAGAAATAAAATTTTTGACAAAATTTTCTATAGAAATAAAATTTTGAAAAAATTATCTATAGAAATAAAATTTTGCCAAATTTTCTATAGAAATAAAATTTTGACAAGCTTTTCTATAGAAATAATATTTTGACACAATTTTCTATAGAAATAAAATTTTGACAAAGTTTTCTATAGATATAAAATTTTGACAAAAATTTTTATAGATATAAAATTTTGACAAAATTTTCTATACCAATAAAATTTTGGCAAAATTTTCTATAGAAATAGAATTTTGACAAAATTTTCTATAGAAATGAAATTTTGACAGATTTTTCTATAGAAATAAAATGTTGGCAGATTTTTCTATAGAAATAAAATTTTGACAAATTTTTCTATATAAATAAAATTTTGACAACATTTTTTATAGAAATAAAATGTTGACAAAATTTTTATAGAAATAAAATGTTGACAAAATTTTCTATAGAAATAAAATTCTGACAAAAGTTTCTATAGAAATACAATTTTGACAAAATTTTCTACAGAAATAAAATTGTGACAAAATTTTCTATAGATATAAAATTTTGACAAAATGTTCTATACCAATAACATTTTAACAACATTTTCTATAGAAATGAAATTGTGACAGATTTTTCTATAGAAATAAAATTTTGACACAATTTTCTATAGAAATAAAATTTTGACAAAATTTTCTATAGAAATAAAATTTTAACAAAATTTTCAATAGAAATAAAATTTTGACAAATTTGTCTGTAGAAATAAAGTTTTGACAAAATTTTCTATAGAAATAAAATTTTGACAACATTTTCTATAGAAATAAAATTTTGACAAAAATTTCTATAGAAATACAATTTTGACTAAATTTTCTATATCAATAAAATTTTGACAAAATTTTCTATATCAATAAAATTTTGACAAAATTTTCTATAGAAATAACATTTGGACAACATGTTCTATAGATATAAAATTTTGACAAAATTTTCTATAGAAATAAAATTTTAACAAAATTTTCAATAGAAATAAAATTTTGACAAATTTGTCTGTAGAAATAAAGTTTTGACAAAATTTTCGATAGAAATAAAATTTTGACAAAAATTTTTATAGATATAAAATATTGACAAAATTTTCTATACCAATAAAATTTTGGCAAAATTTTCTATAGAAATAGAATTTTGACAAAATTTTCTATAGAAATGAAATTTTGATAGATTTTTCTATAGAAATAAAATTTTGACAACATTTTCTATAGAAATAAAATGTTGACAAAATTTTCTGTAGAAATAAAATGTTGACAAAATTTTCTATAGAAATAAAATTCTGACAAAAATTTCTATAGAAATACAATTTTGACAAAATTTTCTACAGAAATAAAACTCTGACAAAATTTTCTATAGATATAAAATTTTGACAAAATTTTTTATACCAATAAAATTTTGACAAAATTTTCTATAGAAATGAAATAGTACAGATTTTTCTATAGAAATAAAATCTTGACACAATTTTCTATAGAAATAAAATTTTGACAAATTTTCTATAGAAATAAAATGTTGACAAAATTTCTATAGAAATAATATTTTGACACAATTTTCTATAGAAATAAAATTTTGACAAAGTTTTCTATAGATATAAAATTTTGACAAAAATTTTTATAAATATAAAATTTTGACAAAATTTTCTATACCAATAAAATTTTGGCAAAATTTTCTATAGAAATAGAATTTGGACAAAATTTTCTATAGAAATGAAATTTTGACAGCTTTTTCTATAGAAATAAAATGTTGACAGATTTTTCTATAGAAATAAAATTTTGACAACATTTTTTATAGAAATAAAATGTTGACAAAATTTTTATAGAAATAAAATGTTGACAAAATTTTCTATAGAAATAAAATTCTACTCTTGTAGTTTAGTCAATGTATGGTTTTAAGCTGAAATAAAAAACAACAACAATGCTTAAAGAACAAAACCAACAATAACAAAACAAAACAAATGGAAATAAAATTCTGACAAAAGTTTCTATAGAAATACAATTTTGACAAAATTTTCTACAGAAAAAAAATTGTGACAAAATTTTCTATAGATATAAAATTTTGACAAAATTTTCTATACCAATAACATTTTAACAACATTTTCTATAGAAATGAAATTGTGACAGATTTTTCTATAGAAATACAATTTTGACAAAATTTTCTATGCCAATAAAATTTTGACAAAATTATTATACTGACAAAATGTTGATAATTTTTTTTTGTGCTGGTGGTATTATTGGACCGTACTTCTTGAATGATGGTGCGAATTGTAACTGTGAATGGTGAGGGCTACCGTGAGATGATATCCAACTTTTTCCAAAAGGCAATAGCTTGACTTGCATGGCATGCGATTTCAACAACACAGTGCCACATGCCATACAACACGCGTAACAATTATTTCACGTTTTGGACTGGTCAATTGGACGCCTATATCGTGCCCTTTGTTGGGCTATATTAACAATCATGTCTATACAGACAATCCCGCTTCAGTTGACCCATTGAAAGACAACATTAAATTATCGATTCAAATAAAGATTTTATAATTTTGTTGATTTTTTTTTTCAATTTTCTATTGCATAATCCTTTACATTGACCAATCAAAAATTAGAATGAAAACATAAATGAACTTTATGATAATGTAAAGATGACAAATAAACACATTCTATGCGTTACCTTTTTAATGCCAATCATGGAAATATATTTGTGGACAGCTAGCCATTTTTTTATTTTCACCATAATAATTATTGTGTTTTGTTTTCCTTCTTTCATTTCAGGGTCGACATACAAAAACTGGTCAATTGGCTGCCATAAAGGTGATGGATGTCACCGAAGATGAAGAAGAGGAAATTAAACTAGAAATAAATGTTTTAAAGAAATACTCAAACCATCGTAACATTGCCACATATTATGGTGCTTTTATTAAGAAATCACCACCCGGCAAAGATGATCAACTATGGCTGGTCATGGAATATTGTGGTGCTGGTTCTGTTACAGATCTAGTTAAGTCAACAAAAGGACAAAGTCTCAAAGAAGAATGGATTGCATATATCTGTCGTGAGATACTACGAGGTCTCGCCTATCTGCACTCGAATAAAGTTATACATCGTGATATCAAGGGACAAAATGTTCTACTCACCGACAATGCCGAAGTGAAATTAGTCGATTTTGGTGTATCGGCACAATTGGATCGGACAATAGGACGAAGGAACACATTCATTGGTACTCCGTATTGGATGGCACCCGAGGTCATAGCATGCGATGAAAATCCCGAAGCCACATACGATAATCGTTCAGATTTATGGTCGTTAGGTATTACAGCTCTGGAAATGGCCGAATCACAACCTCCATTGTGTGACTTACATCCAATGCGTGCTCTATTCTTGATACCACGTAATTCACCGCCTCGATTGAAATCGAATCGAAAGTGGACAAAAAAATTTCAAAGTTTTATAGATACAGTACTAGGTAAGTTTAAGATTCAGTATTTGTTAGAAAGGCAGCAATTGTTAATTTTTATCACATTTATGATTTCAGTGAAAGACTATCATCAGCGGCCTTATACCGAACAATTGCTTAAGCATCCTTTTATTAAGGATCAACCCACAGATCGTCAAGTACGTATACAGTTAAAGGACCACATCGATCGGTGTAAAAAACGCAAGCAGGAGAAGGAACGAGAGGATTATCGTTATTCTGGCTCGGACAATGATGATGAAGACACACAAATTGCTGGTGAACCAAGTTCAATTATACAAGCACCCGGTGATACACTGCGACGTAATTTCCAACAAATTCAAGAAGGTCGCATTGCGGCCGAACAACAACAGCAGCAACAACAGATGGCCGCAGTTGCAGCAGCCCAGGCAGCAGCTGCTCAAGCACAAGCAGCACAACAACAGCAACAACAGGCACAAGCCCAACAGCCGCAAGCAAATCGTAACCAAAAACCGCCATCGGTGAGTTTAAGTGATTTTTTGTTTTTTGTGATGTACACTTTGTCTCATAACAAAATGGCTGAGTAGTTTTATAGTCGTCAAAGGGGACATGTCTCCAAATTGTAAATGTTTATCGTTGTTAATCCAACGGTAATCGGCAACCTGTTGAAATGCCTTGAGATCCAACACGTTTTGAATATAGGGAATTGAATAGTGGTGGAATTTTACCAAAAATGTTAGATTTTTTACCAAAAATTTATCACGATCAGAGATTGTTCGAGCAGCAATTGTTTTGAGTTTTCTACTGTCAAAAAGTTGTAAACGTCGAAAACGTCATATACCTGTATAAAACATAAAAAAACGTAGTAAATGTCAAAAACTCTTACAGGATCCCTAGATTTGATTTCAAGAACTATTTTTAATATCCTAAGACATGAAAACCTCATATTGAAATATTTTAGAATTTTTTACAATAAGAATATTTGTAAATGCAACGCGTTTTCCAGTTGCTGAAACCGAGAAAATTATTGTGACAAAAATCGGATTTAGGTACAACGTGTGGGCACAAAAAAGCAACTACGCAGACTAATGAACCCGATTTTAATGCGGTTATGTGAAATCCAACTGGCTGTAGTATGCCTATATTTTTT
Organism: Haematobia irritans; assembly: GCF_050003625.1. NCBI lineage: Eukaryota > Metazoa > Arthropoda > Insecta > Diptera > Muscidae > Haematobia > Haematobia irritans. The sequence goes on from NC_134400.1 coordinate 109,944,229, forward strand.
TCTTAATATAGGCATTCTCAAATAAATTGTCAAAAACCAAGTATTTTACGAAGGTTTACGACGTTTCTGACGTATGGTAAAATACGTCGTAAATGTATGTCAAATACTTTACAGTCTACGACAGATCATCTCTGATTCAGGATGATATATTTGGAAGAAAAATATTTGTTTTTCCATACCGACCACAAAACATTGACCAAAAGCTTAAAATTAAATTTTTTATATTTGGTTAATTTTTCATAAAATTTTGCTAGATTATTTTTTACTCGATTGGCGACCTTGCTTATGACTAAGGGTTTCTTTTTCCCGGACTTTTCCATTCCCAGGAAAGCAGGAATTTTTTCGAATTTCCCAGGATCCCGGTCAAAGGGAAACCTGCTTTCATGTGGCATATATACATTTACCATAGACATTTGAATAAATTAGAAATCGCCTAAAGCTACGGTTATAGGACGCTGTCTGGACAACTAGCAATGTAGTATATTATCCCAGCAAAAAAATTTGGAAGTTCTTCCAAAGGCACAACTTTAAAAGCACTTCCAAAAGATGCACTCTCAATGATGTTCTTTATTTTAACTACCCAGGAAGTTCTTTTAATTCAATTTCTTATAACATGGATTTTTCATACTTTTATTGGATAATTATGAATTCATAGAATGGTAAAAATCATTTAAATTTTGTCGACAAAAATGATATATCCAATCTGAAAAAAATGTGAATTTTTGAAAATATTTGAGGTCAAACGTTGCCGACAAGCGTTAGAATTTATTAAAAATTATAAAAAAAGTATAAAAATTAATTATTTGACAAAATATCACAGAATTTTTTAATTTACATCCAAAACATTGAATTCGGATCACACCTAAAGAATTGATGCAAATTCAGTGCAACGGCTGTTGAAATGGAGGACTTTCGTCCTATGACAAGCCCATGTTAAATTCATCGCTTCTGCGTCAATTTTGCACCACTTTCGGATCCAAAAAAAAACATTTTCATTACTTTTTTGGCGACACTTTTTTTTTTGCTGGGATATTGATCTCTTACTTCAGCCATAAAGCATACTAAAATACGAAGTATTTTGTAATACCAAAAATTTTTACAATGGTTAAGATAGTCTCTTTCGGTATAGTTGTCGGAAGAACACTATTAATATAGTGTAATTTTTTGTACAATCGATTTCACCATCGTAAAACGAGGTCACATGTTCTGTCAATATTCCCAAAAGGGAAACACTATCATATAATACCTCATTCGCATTACACTTCCAAAATCCACGTTAGATTTCAACTGTCTTTTGCCTTATAAAGCGGATTTAAAATCAACTTTTAATAGATTTCGAGCCTAATGTGTATGAGGTACAAATTTGAAATTAAAGTAACTATCACATGACCAGAGGCACCAAATTTTCCCTCAAATATACTTGAAAATTTTCTACTTCTATTGATATTTTACCCATGTTTTATATGTATTCGGTTCAGATTATATCCCGCATATCCAATTTGGTAAAATTTGGTCTCAACGACATTGTTTCGCTCAATCAATAAGAGTATGGGTTCTGACATTAATATCTCAAATATTTTCTTCCCTCCACTGAACATGGTACTATTCTACGTAAAACCTTCTGACTCCCCAGGAGTTTTTCTGCTGATCCTTGCTTTTTCTATCATAAAAATCCTGTTCATGGAGAAGCCATATCTTTGCTGATAACGACCATTTTTTGGGCATGTTGGATTTTTTAAACATCAGAAATGTAGGCTCATAAATAAGCCATTACGCCATTTCATGTGATAATTGGAGTTCTGATAGGTTAGGTATAGTGGTAACCCATTACATCAGGCTTAGACTTAGACTTTTCAGTCCAATGTACTGCCACTGTGGTGAACTTCTCTCTCTCTCTTATCAATGAATGCTGCCTGATTCTATGTTTAGCTCAATCACAAAGAACCTTCTTTTTGTAGCCGTGTCCAAACAGCGTTTCTGATTACGGCGAAACCGCATATAGAGCCTTTGAAACGCTCAGAAATGTCACCAGCATTACTGAGAGGGATTGAACTACCGCTAAAAACTTTTTGGTGTTCGGTTGAAAGTGGGATTGAACTCACGGCCCTTTGTATGCAAGGCGGGCATGCTAACCATTGCACCAAGTTGACTCCCTTACACGAATTTTTCACTCAAATGCAAATACTTAAAATTTCTCGGTGAGACTAATTGATATTCTAGCTAGGTGCCCAAATTTGGCTCAGGTTATATCTCCCACATATGTGCATGCCCAATTTGACCAAAAAAAAATTTTTGTGCGATCTCAACGAATTCAATGAGAATATCGGTTCAGACATTCATATTTCAAATACTTTCGTCACTCTATCTCTTTTATATATTAAAAAAATCCCGTTTACGGAGAAGCCACATTACTCACTTGAAAGCGGATTGCTTTTTGTTTCTTCCACGACGATTCACAGTTCTGCTCTTGCGGAGTTCTAATATTTCGTCCCTTTCCCGTGGTATTGAAAGGAATTCCACACTTCTTTTTAGGCGCATTTTTTTTTTTGTTTGTATATCATTTTATTTCAAATTAAAATATATTTACAATTCATATAATTGCCTCAGCGCCTCCAAAGCATTTTTTGAAGCTATCTAGCAACGTATTTCAAGAAAAACATACATCTAACAGATAAGTTATGATTTTATGAATTTGTTATGTTGTTTATCGTCGACTATCTTATTGATATTGTCATACTTTCGTTTCGGCAACGCTTTCATTTAAGTCTGAATTAAACTTATATTCTCTACCTTTACGAATGGAGGAAACCGCCTCTTTATCTTTTTCAACTTATTTCCGAAGGTTACACTTTTGGTCTTACTTAGACCAAGTTGCCCATGCGCAACTCAATAGGGTATGAGCTTTGGGCGTTATAGCAATTAAATATTACAAACAAGTTCCGATCATTGTAAAGAAAGTTAGCAGAAGAACGGACTGATAATTGTTCTTCTTCGCACCCGTGTTTATGTTCGGTAAAAATAGAATCCTATACCAAATTTATAGTTTCATGTTTCAAACCAACGAGCAAGAGAGATGTTTCGCATAATATTTCTGAACAAATTCCCATTGACCGGCTGCTTGCGGTAAATTAAAACAAATTCTTATCAAAGATTAAATGATGATAAATCCAAAGTTTAGTTCGAGCTTTTCTTAATAACTATTGCTTTACTTTTTCAGCGTGATCAGCGGCAACAGATTGAAGAGCCAGGACCACCATCACGCCCTGCATTGCCTCAACGGCTAATAGTTGTACCAGATCCTCCACATGCCAATAGGCCATTGCCTCCAACACCGAAAAGTTCTGAGTCCTCATCCGCACAGCCCCCGCAACAGCAGCAACGTAATTCACAAAATAATTTCAAGCCATCGGTGAGTAAATTAATTCTATTGAATATTATTATCATCGTCTGCGTTGAATCGAATCATCCATTTTAACCTGCATTTCCCTCACCCATTAGACTCAAGCTAAATCATTTTAAAACATAAGCATATATTCCCCAGATAAACCATAATCAATATAATTAAAGTATCATATTTATATTATTATAATCTTTTATGTACATACATATACTCTCTACTCATTAACATATTTTTGTGGATGTCCTTAGAGGAGTACTTTCTGTATATTTATTAAATTCTTATTTAATTTTTTAGTTGTATTTTTTGTTTTGTTTTTACCCAGTAAATGTATCTAAACTTTTCTTTTTCTTCTTTTTTTATTTTCATGTAAAACAATTTATTATTGGTGTCCGGCATCTGTATTATCCCCGTATTCCCCTGAACTCGTCACACATACACACACACACACACCCAATACTTCCTCACGTATAACAACAAACCGTTTGTTTTCCACAACAAATTATTCGTTTGTCGTTCGTTCGTCAATATCAACCTTATTCTCAACACTATCGGTCTTGGAAATGTTACTCCCATACCCTACACCCCTAAAAACCCCATCTATATTTTGTGTAATTGTTATGTGTCGTATGTATATGGCCTGAATATGAACATATTTCCACCTAATACAAACTGAACTATCTCCCATACTGAATATGTCAAAACCAAAACTATTTATTTATAACGAGAAACATCAACAGTTACCACCAAGGAGACCTGAGGTATGTTTATTCAGTTTCGATTTGCATTTTTGGTTTTTTTGTTTGTCTTCCTTCCTATGGTTTTGTTCTTGAACCCTATCACTTCCGCTTCCTTCTCATAGATGTATTTATGTATGTACAATTTTGTGTGCCTTAGTTTTTCCTTTTATTGTCTTTTTCGGCTATATAACACTTCCAATAACACCTACACATATTTAGCACATCGTATTAGAATAATCCATGTACGAGGATTAAAGTAGAACGTTTTGCAATGATAAATTACATGTGAAAAAATGCTTATTAATCTTTAATATATATTTGTATTATAATCTCTTCGTAGAAAATATTATGGACATAATTGAGTTCATTTGAAAATTATAAAATACTTTAAACATAATGTTCAAATGGAAAACTAAGTATTTTGCAAGATGAGCTTTTAGGTATTCTCAAAAGTGGCTTTTTTCAGAAATTGATAAATTAATGGTTGCGCAAATGAGTAATGCTGGATTGACAACAGATGGCGTAGTTGGGAATATACGCATCAAAACATATAAGTAGCAGGCACGGTTGCCACTCGAGCCCAAAAAATCTACCAAAATTTGGAGAAAATTTTACCAAAAAAAAACTATCAAACAAAAAAACTCTTATTTTGCAAAATTTTATTTCTATAGAAAATTTTGTCAAAATTTTATTTCTATAGAAAATTTTGTCAAAATTTTATTTCTATAGAAAATTTTGTCAAAATTTTATTTCTATAGAAAATTTTGTCAAAATTTTATATCTATAGAAAATTTTGTCAAAATTTTATTTCTATAGAAAATTTTGTCAAAATTTTATTTCTATAGAAAATTTTGTCAAAATTTTATTTCTATAGAAAATTTTGTCAAAATTTTATTTCTATAGAAAATTTTGTCAAAATTTTATTTCTATAGAAAATTTTGTCAAAATTTTATTTCTATAGAACATTTTGTCAAAATTTTATTTCTATAGAAAATTTTGTCAAAATTTTATTTCTATACAAAATTTTGTCAAAATTTTATTTCTATAGAAAATTTTGTTAAAATTTTATTTCTATAGAAAATTTTGTCAAAATTTTATTTCTATAGAAAATTTTGTTAAAATTTTATTTCTTTAGAAAATTTTGTCAAAATTTTATTTCTATAAAAATTTTTGTCAAAATTTTATTTCTATAAAAAATTTTGTCAACATTTTATTTCTATAAAAAATTTTGTCAACAGTTTATTTCTATAGAAAATTTTGTCAAAATTGTATTTCTATAGAAAATTTTGTCTACCAAAACATCAAGAATTCTACCAATCTACCATTTTTGGTAGAATTCTACCAACTGTGATAAACATGGTTGCAGCCCGGTTATTATTTTTTTCTAGGCTCACTTACCCTATTCAGTCTATTGTTATAGATCAGACAATACTGAAACTATATTCTTGTTATAACTGCATTCAATAGCTTTCATTTTCAGTATGTGGCATTGGCGTAGCTAGGGTGGGTCCTGGTATAGTAGTATCTGGCGAAAATAGTAAGAAACCATTAAGTTTCTTTCCTTTAATAAATAATTTCAAAGAAAACAAACTTTTTGAATTGGTGCTGTGGATCATTCCCCATTCAAGTCATAATAAAATGTGCCAATATATATTAATTATATTCTGCTTTTTCCGATTAATTTTTATACCCTCGACCATAGGATGGGGGGGGGGTGCATTAACTTTGTCATTCCGTTTGTAACACATCGAAATATTGCTCTAAGACCCCATAAAGTATATATATATATATAATTTCGTGGTGAAATTCTGAGTCGATTTGAGCATGTCCGTCTGTTGAAATCACGCTAACTTCCGAACGAAACAAGCTATCGACTTGAAACTTGGAATAGGTAGTTGTTATTGATGTAGGTCGGATGGTATTGCCCTCATATAAACCGATCCCCAGATTTGACCTCCGGAGTCTCTTTGAGGAGCAAAATTCATCCGATCGGTTGAAATTTGGTACGTGGTGTTAGTATATGGTCTCTAACAACCATGCAAAAATTGGTTCATATCGGATCATAATTATATATAGACCCCATATAAACCGATCCCCAAATTTGAACTCCGGAGCCTCTTGGAAGAGCAAATTTAATCTGATCCGGTTGAAATTTGGTACGTGGTGTTAGTATATATTGGTTCATATCGGTCCATAATTGTATATAGCTCCCGTATAAATCGATCCCCAGATTTGAGATCCGGAACCTCTTGGAGGAGCAAAATTCATTCGATTCGGTTGAAATTTGGTACATTGCGCTAGTATATGGCCGCTAACAGCTACGCAAAAATTGGTCCATATCGGTCTATAGTTATATAGCCAATGGCCAATCACATAAAAATTGGTCCATATCGCCAAAAATAATCTACCAACATTTTATTTCTATAGAAAATGTCAAAATGTTATTACTATAGAAAGTTTTGTCAAATTTTTTTCTGTAGAAAATTTTGTTAAAATTGTATTTCTCTAGAAAATTTTGTCAAAATTTTATTTCTAACATATAGAAAATTTTGTCAAAATTTTATTTCTATAGAACATTTAGTCAAAATTTTATTTCTATAGAAAATTATGTCAACATTTTATTTCTATAGAAAATTCTATAGAATTCTATAGAAATATACGGCCGAACTTACGGCCATATATACTTGTTGATTTTAGCGTCTAAACTCAAACTTAGTACCCACCTTTGGGGAAAGCTAACTGCAAGTTCAACTTCCAAAAAGGATCTTGCCTTAACTCATCTAAGTACAAGTTTTGGATAGTTTATCTTTAAATTCTGCACATATTATGTCTAAAACCTAAGCACGTCTAATTTTATTAATCACGCCAACTTTTTCTCAATGTCAAAATCAGATTCAAATATGTGAACATTTTCTAGTGGGTAAACCCCTCCTCCCAGAAAAATTTTTTAGCTACGCCATTGGTCATTTACCCGGAGTGTAAACTACATAGTTTTTCTTGGCTCTCGACACGACACAAGCTTCCCACAAAACAACATTTACGGGAAGCTTGCAAACGGCTGTTCCAAAGGCAACAAAGGAAAGCTTATTTAAATCGCATCGTTACTGGTGATAAAAAAAGTCGATCTACAACAACAATCCCAAGCGAAAAAATCATATTGTTACCCCGGTCACGCCTCCACATCTACGGCAAAGTCGAATATCCCTGGAAAGGAACTTTTGTGGGAGCGAATTTAAGTAAGGCAACAGTACTTCGATTGATCCTTCTGTGTCTGTTATTTTAGGAATAAATTCTCATCAAACATTTGAAAAAATCCCACATTTTTAATTTGCGCTCCCAATATAAGCTAATAATCGAGAAGCCTTTCAAGCAACAAAACATGCTTCGTGTTAAAGAACGAACAAATATTTCGAAGCTACTGTTTCTTAGTTGTTCATTTAATATTTTGTCATATGTATTTATCCTTGTGAAAACCAATTCTACTTTAATATTTCTTACTTGTACTATTAAAAACCTATGTATCATACCATTCATTTATCCTCCCTTATATTACTAAATACCTATGTGTCATACCATGAAAACCTATCCATTTTATCCATTAACTCAAGTTCATCAAAGTATCTTCCGAAAACTAACACATTCAACGTTTTCCCATATACGAATTCATTACATAAACAGAATTTCATTAGGAAATATTTAGACTTTACATTAGTACTTCACAATCCGTCGGTATTAACCCTTCAACTACCAATTGTCCACTATAAAACAACATTCGATGATGACATTTGTGTAAAGCTATGAAGCTTATAGTGTGATCCAGGTGATAAGTTTGTGCATTTGTATGTAAAGTCCATAAGGAGCACTCAGAGACCAGTCGTTTTGTACACCATTACTCTCAGAATCCCATTGTGACCTCCGTCTGTCTGTCCGTTCGTCGTCCATGTATTTTTGTGTTCAAAATACAGCATGCAATTTAAGGCCGTCCTCAGATTTGACTTAGCAACAATCACTATTAGGGCTACAAACCTTGACAAACCCCAAACTAAAGCGCTGAAAACATGTTTTAATGTCAGTTGAAAAATTAATTGATTTTTTTTTTTGTAATCTTATAATTATAGTATTAGCTACCCAATTAAAATTTGAATTAAATAAAAATATGTCAAATTAAAAATAGAATGGAAAATGTTGTAGTATACAAATAATTTTTAATTAACAAAACTAATTGGAAATTAAGTTTACGCTCAACTAAATAATTAACTATATCAATTAAAAAATTAAGTTTTAATTAAGAAAAATCAATTTAATTGAATCAAGAAAAAAATATAACTGAAAAGTGTCTAACTTTTCTTCAAGTTTTTTTAATAAGTTTATTTTTTATGTTTAATTAATTCTGTTATTGATAATATCATTTTCATTGATTGAAGTAATTTCAATGAAAAATTAATTAGATCGAATATTTCCTTAGAATTGAAAGAAACTGTTCAATAGCCTTCATATATGCAACAACGAGCACGTTTCATTCATTTCTTATATTTGAACCAAATTGGTAATCTACACGCAAAACAAATCATCATTTCTTCCGAAACGAAATTTTATATAAACAACCATCGTTTACCATTTGCTTTTCGCTGTAAGGGAGTTAGTTTGGAAAAAATTTATAGACTTTTTGTATAAACGTTTATACTTTTACAGGATGTGAAAACAATTCAATAAAGACTACAAAAATTTGGGTTTATTTACTTCTCAGGACTTGTTCCTGTAATAGAAATAATGAAGAAATTATTCGATTTTATAAATTTATCAAACCTTTCGTTCAGACGAAGAATCGAACCGCAGACCATACACACTCCAAAAAAAAAACATACTTTTCTCCAGAACGAAATTTTAGACAACCGAATTTCCCCATTCTTATAAAATACTTTCTTTTAGAGCAAATGACCTCAACTACAGCTACAACTATATATAATATCAGACATTTCTGCTCAGATTGTGCCAAAACTCCCATAAAAATGTACCCCTTAATGTTCTTAAAAATGGAAATGCGGTTAATCACTCAAATCCATACCAAAGTTATCCCACAAATGCTAATCTTTTCTAATTCAGTTGGGGTGGTTTAGGGTATGATATAGTCGGCCCCGCCCGACTTTCTGCTTTACATACTTGTTTTTATTCGCTTTTAAAGAAAATTTGTTGGCGTCAAAAGAAATTTTTGGTTGTCTAAAATTTTGTTCCTCAGAAAAGTAAACTCTCTATTCATGCCAAAAGGCAATAGCAAAAAAATGTAAAATTGTTAATAGCTGTACACAGAAGTTGTTGCTCTAATTCTATATACGGAGGGATTGATATGAAGTGTTACCAATTCAAATAAACTAAACAAACAATAAAACAAAATGAAACAGATTGATAATTTCGATCATAGCTTTGAAAACAATATAAAAAAGCATAGATTTGAAAGAATACACAATAAAACAAAAAGAGATCAAAATACTGGAAACTCAAAATAAAAAATAATCAATCATATATGATAATATTCCCTAAATATTTCCTTTTAATATCGTTTGAAAACCTATAAGACACCCAAGCGAATGTTAAATCCTATGCTTGAACATAAACCTTCTGAATGTCTGTTCTTTCCAAGCTTTTCTATGATATGTACTAACTCTTTCAAAACAACAGAAATACTAATCTTTTCCCCCTCTTTTGTATTGAATTAAAAAATACTGCCTGCCATAAAAGTTACTAAAAATCAAAGTTGATGTTATTGTTGTTGCCTCTCTCTAACTCCAATTTATGTATTAGGATATTTAACAAACAATTTAGAATTCGATCTAATATATGTTTATTATTATTGTTTTTTTTTTACATTTGATGTAAATTCTTATTTTTTGTGGCCACAAATTTGCAAATAAATATGAAATGGTTAAACAAATAAACTGCAATTAAATCCTCAAACAATACCCACACGTTTCTACCAAAACCACCATCATCATCATCATTGCCACCATTTCAAAAATATGCCCCGTGCCACAAAAACTGACACATCTCCAAATCCAACTCCAAATGTCAACAACGTGCATTGGATCCAAAACTAAAAACAAAACTCCAATCGAAATTAATAAAAAAAAAACTTTTTCTGAAATGTAATTCTGTTGTATACCCTGAAAAATATATCCTTATCACCCACCCACACATAACACCCCTCTCACTTTGATTTATATATCATCACAAAAATCACCCTTATCACCCACTACCCATCCGCTCATATATCAATCGCAAATTACCCTCATGACAATGTAAAAAAAAACATTAGGATTTGGATATGATAGCAGCACAATTAAATGAATTGGGCGTCTCTCAACAGCCACAACCACAGACGGCATCATCCTCTTCGTCATTTGGGCAACAATCTGCCCAGCCTGAAGCACCGCCACGTAATAATCGTCAATCTGGTGGACCAGCCGCAGGATCTGGGAAGCCAGCTGCTCCCCTACCATCATCGGGCAATAATCATCATCATGTGGCCGTTTCAAATCCATTGGATCCTTTGGATAGCAGTGATTCAGATAGTGAACCCGATGAACCCAATGATCGTGGACGCAATGATGGGACATTGTTGGCCAGCGATCCACCAAAACCACTGTAAGTAAAAACAATATTTATACGTACATCGATTAATAAAATAGTTAAAACATACGAGGGCGGTTCGGAAACTTCTTAGCCTATCAATGAAAGAGAATAGTTAGTTTTTCAAAAATATTTTTAGTTTTCAATATAATCTCCTGAAACTTCAATACACTTAGTCCAACGCTTTTCTAGCAATTCTATCCCTTGATTAAAATAGTTTTCCTCAAGGTCTTCAAAATAGTGGTTTACAACTGTAATTGCATCTTCATTTGAGGTAAAACGCTTGCCAGCAAGGATTTTTTTTTAGTTTTGGGAACAAGTAAAAGTCACTGGGAGCTAAATCAGGAGAATAAGGTGGGTGGTCAAGCAACTCGTACTTTAATTCGTTGATTTTAGCCATTGTTAAAACACTCTTGTGCGCTGGTGCGTTGTCTTGATGAAAAATTATTTTATTTTTTTTTGTGTTGTAAGCCAGGACGTTTTTCTCGAATTTGTACATTTAATTGATCCAAAAGGTTGCAATAGTACTCTGATTTTATTGTTTTACCCTTTTCAATCAATAAAATACCTTTGAAGTCCCAAAAAACCGTTGCCATAACCTTACCAGCCGATTGTATTGTTTTTGCCTTCATTGGGACACTTCCCCCAGCTTCAGTGCATTGTTTGGATTATTCTTTTGTCTCTGGAGTATCCATGTCTCATCAACAGTTATGAAACGACGCTTAAAATCCATTTTATTTCGCTTAAAACGATCCAAACAAGCTTGAGAAATGTTCATTCTTATGCGTTTTTGATCGACTGTTAACAAATGCGACAGCCATCTTGCAGAAAGCTTTTTCATCTGTAGTTCTTCATGCAAAATTAAATGGACTCGATCATTTGAGATGCCCATGATATTAGCAATTTCACGTCGTCGATCATTTAATACCATATCATGCACTTTGGTTACAATTTCTGTTGTTGTTGCTGTTTTTGGACGTCCACTACGTGGTTCATCTTCAATGCTTGTACGACCACGTTTAAATTCAGCAACCCAATTTTTTACCGTTGCATATGAAGGAGCACTTTCACCTAACACATTCACCATATCATTATGAATTTCTTGTCCCTATAAACCTTTTTTATGTAAATATTTAATGACAGCACGCATTTCTAATTTTTCCATTGTAAAAAAATAGCTGATGCGTCTTTTTTTGAACACCTGTTTCTATATGGAGGAGTTGCCAGATCGAAACAAAATTTAACATGTGTTCATAACAGAGATGGAAGTTTCCAAAACACTTAACTTTTTTCTGTTTATACCGCGCTTTTTGTGTTAGGCTAAGAAGTTTCCGAACTGCCCTCGTATATCAAAAAGGTCCATTGTATTAGTGATACGGAAATGAACTCATTTTCATTGAAAAAAAAAAATTTTTTTGAACGTAATATGGAAAATTATGCACGCAAAAAAATAATTCTTTCCTCCGAAACGAAATTTTAGACAAACAAACTTCGTTTCTCATTTGCTTTTTGCTTTAAGGAAATGTCACCAGCATTACTGAGGTTGGATAATCCACCGCTGAAAAACTTTTTGGTATTCGGTCGAAGCAGGAATCGAACCCACGACCTTGTGTATGCAAGGCGGGCATGCTAACCATTGCACCACGGTGGCTCCCAATCATGTATGCGGATGACTTATGTTTGCTATATCCTTATAATAGTAGTGCACAATTAAAAATATAATATAGAAAGTGATGGTAAATTAATACAGAAATTTGCGTTTTGGAATAAACTTGTTTTAAATGCCAGCAAAACAAAATTTATTCGATTCGGACCGCAGCAAAATCGGTTAGCACAATACCCGATTGAACTAAATGGAACTGGTATACAAGAAGTTGAAACGGTGCGATATTTAGGAGTTTCTCTCCAGAGCAAGCTATCATGGAAATTTCACATTCAACATTTACGTTTGAAACTTTCTTCAATAACTGGAATTCTTTTCAAATTAAGAAATAAACTAGATACTAAAGCGAAAATTATGATTTTTGAATCTAGGATACAAAACAAATTAAACTATTTATCCTCGATTTACGGATATAAGAAAAACGCAGACTTAAAAAAGTCTACAAGTAATTTAGAATAAAGCTTTGAGAAATGTGTAAAGACTACCATCAATGTAAAGAGTGATACGGTCAAAATTTGGTCAATATAAACTTGACGTATTTCTTTCAATTTTGCATTTAAAAAACCTGAACACCCCTCATTTTGAAGGTGTGTGTGTAGAATGTTGCTCCTATTTTGATTTTGGAATTCACTCTTCAGTTGTCAAAATGCCGTCCAAGCAAGAAGAGCAGCGTATCAAAATTTTGCTCGCGCATCGCGAAAATCCGAGCTACTCGCAAGCAAAGCTGGCAAAATCGCTAAAAGTTGCCAAATCAACCGTTACAAATGTAATTAAAGTGTTTGGGGAACGTTTGTCGACAGCCAGGAAGTCTGGATCGGGGGGAAATCGAAAACCAGAAGCCGCTGAGACGACAAAGAGAGTTGCCGGTAGTTTCAAGCGAAACCTATCGTCTACAACCGTGCATCGAGCCAAAAAACGAGCCGGACTATCGACTTACAAGAAGGTAGTGACTCCAAATCGCGATGATAAACAAAATACGACGGCCAAAGCGCGATCCCGGAGGCTGTACACGACGATGCTGACGAAGTTTGACTGCGTGGTAATGGACGACGAAACCTACGTCAAAGCCGACTACAAGCAGCTTCCGGGACAGGAGTTTTATAGGCAAAAGGAAGGGGAAAGGTATTTTCAAGCACATAAAACTGTCAAAGTTCGCAAAGAAATATCTGGTTTGGCAAGCCATCTGTACCTGTGGCTTGAAAAGCAGCATTTTCATAGCTTCCGGGACTGTCAACCAAGAAATTTACGTGAAAGAGTGTTTGAATAAACGTCTGCTGACTTCCCTGAAGAAACACGGTTGTTCCGTACTGTTTTGGCCGGATTTGGCATCTTGCCATTACGGTAAAAAGGCCATGGAGTGGTACGCCGCCAACAACGTGCAGGTGGTTCCCAAGGACAAGAACCCTCCCAACACGCCAGAGCTCCGCCCAATTGAGAAATACTGGGCTGTTGTCAAGCGGAACCTAAAGAAGACCAAAAAAAACTGCTAAGGACGAGCAGCAGTTCAAGGTAAACTGGCTTTCTGCGGCGAAGAAGGTGGACAAGGTGGCTGTACAAAATCTGATGGCAGGTGTCAAGCGTGAGGCCCGGCAATTCGGATTTGGAAAAGCGAAAGCCTAACTGAATATTTTTCCTGAATTTTATACTAATTGAACTTGAAAAAGAAATTTAATTTGATTTTTTAAATAAACGACTTCACCGATTTACACGCGTATCACCCTTTACGTTCGTCAAAAACTCTCAGTCAATTTCAATTTTTAAGAAAAGACTAAAAGAGCACTTATTGCAAAATATTGAAATGCCTCTTGCATGAGTGTAAATAGTTATGAAAATATTTAATTATTAATTAAGTAAAAACACATACTTTTTTGTTTTAAATTTTAACGGTGTTGTGTAATTAGTTTGCCGGATTGCCTCAAAAAATGCTTTGAGGGCGCTGAGGCACATTTATTTTTGTACATAATCGCCCTTATTCCTGAAGTCGCCCTCGCTGTCGCCGTCGCTTTTTGTCGTCTGTCGCTTTTAAGTCGTCTCGGCATTCATTTGGTATTCCTGCGAAGTTGCGACGACGACGATTACTTTTTGTACCAATTACAATACTCGGTAATAAAAGGCCGATATCACTAGAAAACAATCAGCTGATGTGCCAAAAAAGAATTTTAATTTTTTCGGTTTAAAATATTTTTATTTCTGACGCAATTCTAAGTCGGAAAATCAAGAAAAAATATTTAATTTGAAGCGGAAAAAATGTGGATATATATTCGAAGACAGTTAAAGCTTCCAAAACTACAAAACTGGCGAAGACGCTGACATCAATGGCACAAGGATCATAGTGAAAGAAAACAATCAGCTAATGTGCAAAACTGACTTTTAATTATTTGCGTTAAAATGCTGTTTGTTTGTAATCCAATGTTGACTTGGAAAATCAAAATAAATGATCAATTTGACTCGGGAAATGATTTAGATATCTACATTAGGACAATAACAGTATGCGGCATATACAATTGGAACGACGTTGACATTATGTGTCCAAGGATCATTCAAAGTTCGACACAATTGTTACCTAAGTTTGGTGCTAAATAAAATACATTGACCTTGGAGGATTTCTATTAAAAATAAATGGAATTGAAAATCAACACGTTTACTTTAACCCTCTAATGCCCAAGCCCGCCTTTAGGCGGTCTTGATTAAATAAGGAAGCTTTTGGTAATACACACCTTAAGACAACAAAAATGAGCAAAATAAAAAGAAAACTTATTTGAAACTGTTCAAGAGGCTTTGCAGCATATGCTGAATTTTACCGTATAAATTTGTCTTACTTAGTTCTCTTGCTTTTGTGTCGTTAACAGTGAAAATTGAATCAGCTGGCAAAAAAATTGGGGCATTAAAGGGTTAATTGTACAGTGTTCTTTTCTATGATTTGAATGTGATGACCATAACTGCTATATATACTGATTTTTTCCCATTTTTTTGTAATTGTTGAAGATTAGTCACTTTACCTCTTACCAATTTCCATTTTTTTACATTTATTTTTCAATTGTTCGATTAATAAAATCTAAAAAACTTCGCTGGTAAATTTAAAGGCGACAAAAAGCGATGATGTTGGCGAACAAAAACCGACACCAGGAATACCGATTTCTTCGATAGCAGAATATATCGACGAACGGAATACCAATTAGTGGCGACCGACGAAAAGCGACGGCGAGGGCGACTTCAGGAATAAGGGTGAATGAATTCAATAAAAAAATAGGACACGAATATTGGTATTTAAAACACGCTTAAGTCGTAGGTCTTTGAAGTAAGATAAATGTTCCATAAAGTTACAACAAACATTTTTAATTTAAAGAAACCGTCTTTGAATTAACTGATATAATGAAATTTTAGATTTAAGATAAAAGCACTTAAAATATAGACTAATACTTAATCGGACGATTTTACTTCTTTGATTTAAAGAGCTTTTGAAATTAAGAAAACATTTCTTGCTTTGAAGTATTTGTTATAATTTAGATTTTTAAGCTGGCATTTATTTGTACATGGATATAACGCACAAAAAGAGAACGACAATTCGATAAATGAGATCTGTATCCCAATTTTAAATTTATAGAGTATAGATAGGCAGAAAGTTTCCTAAAAAATGTTTTTATTTCAAAGCCCACCAAAAATCCTTAAGAGGTTGAGTGCAGTATCAAGCCCACACAACCTAAATTTAAAATTGAATAGCGTACCCACAAAAAAACTTCTGACTCAATCACGAAATTAATTGATCCAATTAATTTTTTAATTGAAATGTCTTCTATAACGAAAATGATAGTATCAATCACAGTTTTAATTGAAAATTCAAAAATAGATTAAACAATTAATTGATTTAATTTGAAAATTTCAATTAATTTTTTGATTGATTCAATTAAAAATTTAATTGATGTTGATTGCAAAACTCAATTAATTGTTTAAATTAAAATGGTAATTACTTTCTAATCTGACTTTGTGTTTTTAGTTTGAGTTAAAAAAATATATATTTTGAAATAATTTTCTATTTAAAAATTAAAAAAAAGATCCATCGCTTTTTTTACTGACTTAATCATCCGAGTTTGATTAAAATGTTAATTGAATCAATTAATTTTTTAATCATTTTGCAATCATTGACTTAATTAACTTAAGGTTTCTATCTTGATTTAAAAGTTAATTGTATCAATTAAATTATTAATTGAAAAAAAAAATTCAACCTCAATAAACTTTTTAATTGGAAATATTTTGGTGATATTTTTTTCTGTGTATTAAATGTATTCCTAGTAAAATATCTCAATCGATATTTCGATCTCAATCGGGTGTAAAAAACGAAAAAATACTTGGATATATAAAATAGCAACTTTAAATCTTATGCTATCATCAAAAAATCATTCGTCGCCACAGCCAAACCAGCTAACATTTTGAGTTCATATTGGATATATAAGGAGTATAGTAGGAGTATTTTGCAAAAACGGTATTCAGATATTAGGAAAATGGTTCTGGAAAAATGTTTGACACTCATGTTGGTCAAATATTTGCCTAGTGTGACTATAGCCTTACACACACAGAAAAAATATCACCAAAATATTTCCAATTAAAGAGTTAATTGAAGTTGAATTTTTTTACAATTAATAAATTAATTGGTACAATTAACTTTTTAATCAAGATAGAAACATTAAGTTAATTAAGTCAATGATTGAAAATTTTAAAATTTTTAATTAAAAAGTTAATTGATACAATAAACTTTTAATCATATTCGGAAGACTAAGTCAGTTAAAAAAGTGATTAACATTTTTTAAATTTTTAATTAAAATTTTTTTTCAAACAATCAATTGTTAATCCAAATAAAAATTCTAAGCCAATTCAAAAGGTAATTGAAAATAGTTACCTTTTTTTTAATTAATAAATTAATTGAGTTTTGCAATCAACATCAATTAAATTTTTAATTGAATCAATTAAAAAATTAATTGATATTTGGTAATGAAATCAATTAATTTTTTAATTAAGATTTTTTTCTATGCCCAATTAAAACTGTGATTGATACTATCATTTTCGTGATTGAAGACATTTCAATTAAAAAATTAATTGGATCAATTAATTTCGTGATTGAATCAGAAAAAAAATTTTTTTGTGTGCACCGAAAATGTGTAACAGATACTTTGAGTTCGTACAGTATCACAATGGACCGAGTTTTTAATTGATTTTAAATTTCCATGAATTTGTATCTACTTCATTAGAACTAAGTTTTTTGTTTTGTTATAGAACATTAATTGGTAAAATCGTTTAATATACATTTGCTATTTTTCCCTCCTTCTCTTTCTCTTTCGATTATACAATCATGTTTTGTTATAAATTGTCATTTTCATTATTATTATTATTTATTTAATTTGTTATTATGATATGATTTTGTTGTAAAACCTAGTCCTGAATTTTCATATAGGCCTGGCCTGGTGCCAGTATCAGAGGATTCCTCAACACCGATTACACATGGTAGTGGTGGGCCACCAAATCGTCCGCTACCTCCCACCCCAGATGATGATGATCAGGCCGGCGATCGTACGCTGATTATGAAAAGGGTAAGTCCAAAATCTCAAATTTATTTATGTGTTATTAATTCCAATAATCTAGAATAAGATAAAAAGAGCCCTGTCCTATGTTTTAGAAGAAGATCTCCTATTCAAGGAGCAGTACAAAGTAGAAAATGTTTCGTATGAAAAAGAAAACTCATTAGAAAAGATAGGAAAAAAACAAACGAAAAATTTTCTTAGTCAGTTTTTGTTTTCATTTTACAAACAAAAAACAAAATTACATGAATTGGTGATTTTTTTTGTTAAAGATTTTTAAAGTTTTGATTAATAAAAAAAGTCTCGTAATTGTAGCAAAGGTGTGGTTATTGTGAAAACAAAAACATTTAAAAAAAACTATAATAACAATTTATACTATAACATACTTAATAACTTTAACCAAAATTTTGTTTATTATTTTTAAAATGTAAATTTCTTATACAGAAAAATTAGTGTAATTTTGTAAAAAAAACGGTTTTAAAATTTTTAAAGAGGTTTAAGGGTTTCAGATCAATACTCTTAGTATTTTGTTGTTTGTATAAAAACCAGACTAAACAAAATCCAGATGAATAAATTCAACAGCAGAGTTAAGTGGTTGCGGTTCTTTGTTTTATTATAGTTTCTAAACACTAAAATTTTAATATATATTTCTACAATTGTATTTTTTGATATCTTTTAAGTTTTGCAAATATATTTCGTGAATTTTTCTCTTATTTTTTTTTGTTATTGGTATTACATTAGTTTTTTCTTCATTTATTTTCGTTTTGTTATTCTTTTAATTTCCAAAAATATATCAATGCAATAATGTATAATTGTTACGTTAAATAAAAAAACCAACTACGTATATACAAATAAATCTACAATATTTATGTGTAATACGGCACTTGATATTTCTAAGAATGCATTACAAATGCACAATTTATCCAAATTATACATACAAAAAAAATATATATTTATAATACATACTTGTTTACTACCGACACACTTCTATTAAACAAACAGTAATAAATCTTGTGTGATGAAATCGCATCATATTTGTATATATTTATAACTATACATAAAGACATTCCAAAAATATGTAATCTGTTAAAAACAAAAAAAAAAAACATTCATTCATTTCATTTGAATAATTTAATTAAATAACTATTCATCAAACTATAAACACAATTGAATGAAATTCATGAAAAATTTGCAAAATGTTAAGCAGCGCAATCCCTAATCTACTATTTCCTAATCCCTTTTTAGATCTAAAATTATTTTCTTTATTCATTGACCCTAAATACATATCATTATTTTGCAATGGGTTGTTGTTGCTGGTGCATAATGTTTTGGAAAAATGAAATAATTGAATTCAGGTCTGAATTTTGAAATTTATGTAGTCGTTAACACGTTTTTACACACAGAAAAATATTTTTTGTCTTCAATCGCGAAATTAATTGATCCAATTAATTTTCAATTGAAATGTCTTCAATCACAGAATTGATAGTATCAATTAAAAAATTAATTGAAAGTCAATTAAAAAATTAATTGATACTATTCATTTTTGTGATTGATTTTTGATTCAATTGTTGAATCAAATAAATTTTAAATTTAATATTTTTTAAAACTTAATTAAAACTTTCATTGGAAAATTTTTCGTGAAAATTTTTCTGTGTAGAGAATTATGATAGCACATAAGCCAAAAAACGATTGAAGAACATTTTGTTTTCTAAAATCAAGCACGCAAAACACAAATTTAAAAGAGAATTGTGTCTTGAAGGTACTCTTACTTCAATTCTCCGCTTCTTTGGAATCGATACCAAAATGTTTTTTTTTTCAGGTGAAAATTCGTAAAAACTTCTACCCAAAAACTAGAAAATGTGAGAAAAAACAATTATATACGGCCGTAAGTTCGGCCAGGCCGAATCTTATGTACCCTCCACCATGGATTGCGTAGAAACTTCTACTAAAGACTCTCATCCACAATCGAATTACTTGGGTTGCGGTAACACTTGCCGATGATAAGGTATCTTAAAACTTATCAACATCGTCTTCTAAATTGTATGTTAGTCTGTATTACACAAAAAAAAGCCGATTAAATACGTATATAATTCAGTTTGACAAAATTTTCTATAGAAATAAAATTTTGATAAAATTTTCTATAGAAATAAAATTTTGACAAAATTTTCTATAGTATTAAAATTTGGACAAAATTTTCTATAGAAATACAATTTTACAAAATTTCATATAGAAATAAAATTTTGGTAGATTACTTTTGCGATTTGAACCAATTTTTGTATGATTGGTCATCGGCCGATATGGACCAATTTTTGCATGGCTGTTAGCGGCCCTATACTAACACCACGTACCAAATTTCCATCGGATCGGATGTATTTTGCTCCTTCAAGAGGGTCCGCAAGCCAAATCTGGGGGTCGGTTTATATGGAGGCTGGTCCGATATGGCCCATTTGCAATACCATCCGACCTACATCAATAACAACTACTTGTGCCAAGTTTCAAGTCTATAGCTTGTTTCGTTCGGTACTGGCGTGATTTCAACAGACGGACGGACATGCTTAGATCGACTCAGAATTTTACCACGACTCAGCATATATATACTTTATGGGGTCTTAGAACAATATTTCGATGTGTTACAAACGGAATGACAAAGTTAATATACCCCCATCCTATGGTGGAGGGTATAAAATCCATACATTAAAAAAAGTGAACCCTCCAGGGCACTAAAACCAATCTAACCTATTTTAATTCATGGAAACCATTATAGATTTAATTAATTCTCCAGTACGAGAAATATTGCTTGACTTTAACCTTCTGACTACCGATGTCCACTACAAAGGACATTCGAAAACAACACAAAATTCCCCTTTACCTTCGATTTATTTAACGTTGTTATTTTAAAGTAGGGACTGTAATCTAAATACGCTACCCTCTATTTAACTAAAGCCAATTTAACTTTATTTTAGTTCAGGCAATTATTATGTTTGAAGAGAGTTTCCTTTACTCTAATAATTTTTGAGTACGTTAGTTAAATGAACGATAAAACGGGAACAGTTTATACGCAACTAAAGCATAAAGATTTACTAAATAATAAAGATTTACTAAATTCGTACTTCTCATAAAATAGTTCATTATTCCTTCAAATTTGTAAATTTTACTACAAATGCGTCTATCTTGAACTTCATTTGGCACTAAAGACATTCTTGCAATTTTGAACTCCAATTTTTTCCTTCAAACTAGAAAATTTTCTCAAACAAGTGAAAAAAATTAATTATGTCAAATAAATTTTCTTGAATTTGTCGAAAAATTTGTACTTATTTTTGTGATATCGGCGTGATGTCAGCGTTTGTAATTTTCTTTAGCTAAAATTTTGTAAAAATAATCTAAATTTTATAAAATCAAGCAAAATGATCTGACAGGAAATACTTCATAAAATCCTAAGTATGTTTGTTTTTTAATCCATTTTGAGGATATAGAAAAATATTCTATGTGGAGACCATATTTGATGGCTTGGATATTTTTAATGTACATTTTGCACTATTTTATTGTCAGACAATTTTTGTCGATTTTTGCCGAACTCCAGATTTTTAATGGGCAATTTTTATCCCATTTGACTGTAACCCAGCAAAAAAATTTGGAAGTTCTTCCAAAGGCACAACTTTAAAAGCACTTCCAGAAGATGCACTCCCAATGATGTTCTTTATTTTAACTACCCAGGAAGTTCTTTTAATTCAATTTTTTTTATAACTTGGTTTTTTCATACTTTTAATGGGTAATTTTAACTCTTTTTTTTGTTTAAAATAGGTTAAAAACAGAGTAAGAAATCATAAAATGGTACAAATCATTTAAATTTTGTCGAAAAAATGCTAAATCCAATCTGAAAAAATTGTGAATTTTTGAAAATATTTGAGGTCAAACGTTTCCGACAAGCGTTAATAAAAATACCCAGCAAAAAAATTTGGAAGTTCTTCCAAAGGCACAACTTTAAAAGCACTTCCAGAAGATGCACTCACAATGATGTTCTTCATTTTAACTACCCAAGATGTTCTTTTAATTCAATTTTTATAACATAATTTTTTCATACTTTTAATGGGTAATTTTAACTTTTTTTGTTTCAAATATGTTAAAAACAGAGTAAGAATTCATAAAATGGTACAAATCATTTAAATTTTGTCGAAAAAAATGCTAAATCCAATCTGAAGAAATTGTGAATTTTTGAAAATATTTGAGGTCAAACGTTTCCGACAAGCGTTAGAATCCATTAAAAAATTATAAAAATTATTTATTTGACAAAATATCACAGAATTGTTTAATTTACATCCAAAACATTGAATTCGGATCACACCTAAAGAAGTGATGCAAACTCAGTGCAACGGCTGTTGAAATGGAGGACTTCCGTCCTATGACAAGCCCATGTTAAATTCATCGCTTCTGCGTCAATTTTGCATCACTTCCGGATCCAAAAAGAACATTTGCATTACTTTTTTGGCGACGCTTTTTTGCTGGGAATTGATCAGTACCTAAAAGATGTAAACAAGATAATTTATATTGGACTAAATTGTCCAATATAAATTATTGAAGACGAACTAGATATTTTAAATTGTACCAAATAGGTATGTTAATTGTAATACAATTGTACTCTTGGGAAGTGAGATGCACCAAATTTGGTATAATTGTACCAACACATCGCTTATCCCAGGTAGTTTGAGAGCCATTTTCTATTAATTAATTAATTAATTAATCTTTATAATGTGTAAATGTTTATATCCCGAAAAGTATGTTTCGTTCTTAATAAATGTTTGAACTTGACCTCGACAATAAGAGTTTATTGTGAATCATCAGTTAATTGTAATAAACCCCAAACCGTCGGAAGATATACAGCAGGTACTTACATCTATTACTTTTATTATATGTTTGTAACTAAAACATAATACTACAAGATTATAACAATATATACAACAATGTAATGCTGAAATACATATAACATTATGATCATCTAAAATGTTATGATTTTGAAAAGTATTTTCCAGAAACAATTTTATGATCTTAAAGAAAAGTATATATTCCTAGCTAAAATGTTATGAAAAAATGTCCCCCAATTAAAATAAATGGTCTTTCAAGTATAAATATTTTTCTTCAAGTTAAAAAGTGTCTTTAAAACGTAGTTGGAGAATTGTCCTATTGTTGAACTCTTCTTATCTTTCTAATTAAGTTACAAAAATGATCATATTTAAAGAAGATTTTATTAATATTGAAAAATTTTTGAGATTTCCGAGATGTCATCAGTTTAACGGATTTTTTTTTGTACCCTCCGGTGATTCCGTTTGTAACACATCGAGCTATTGCTCTAAGATCCCATAAAGTATATATATTCTGGGTCGTGGTGAAATTCTGAGTCGATCTGAGCATGTCCGTACGTCCGTCCGCCTGTCCGTCTGTTGAAATCACGCTAACTTCCGAACGAAACAAGCTATCGACTTGAAACTTAGCATAAGTAGTTGTTATTGTGTAGGTCGGATGTTATTGCAAATGGGCCATATCGGACCAGTTTTACGTATAGCCCCCATATAAACCGACGCCTAGATTTGGCTTGCAGAGCCTCTTTGAGGAGCAAAATTCATCCGATTCGGTTTAAATTTGGTACGCGGTGTTAGTATATGGTCTCTAAGAACCATGCAAAAATTGGTCCATATCGGTCCATAATTATATATAGCACCCATATAAACCGATTCCCAGACTTGACCTCCGGAGCCTCTTAGAGGAGCAAAATTCATCCGATCCTGTTGAAATTTTGTACGTGTTGTTAGTATATTGTCTCTAACAATCATGCAAAAATTGGTCCATATCGGTCCATAATTATATATAGCCCTCATTTAAATCGATCTCCAAATTTGGCAAAATTTTCTATAAGAATAAAATTTTGACAAAATTTTCTATCAAACTAAAATTTTGACAATGTTTTTGGAAAAAATAAAACTTTGACAAAATTTTCTATAAAAATAAAATTTTGACAAAATTTTTTATAAAAATAAAATTTTTACAAAATTTTCTATACAAATAAAATTTTGACAAAATTTTCTATAAAAAAATTTTTTGACAGAATTTTCTATGAAAATAAAATTTTGGCAGAATTTTCTATGAAAATAAAATTTTGACAAAATTTTCTATGAAAATAAAATTTTGACAAAATTTTCTATGAAAAAAAATTTTGACAAAATTTTCTATAAAAATAAAATTTTGACTAAATTTTCTATAAAAATAAAATGTTGATAAAATTTTCTATAAAAACAACATTTTCTATAAAAAAAAT
Organism: Haematobia irritans; assembly: GCF_050003625.1. NCBI lineage: Eukaryota > Metazoa > Arthropoda > Insecta > Diptera > Muscidae > Haematobia > Haematobia irritans. The sequence continues at coordinate 109,968,530 of NC_134400.1, forward strand.
TAATTTTCTATAGAAATAAAATTTTGACATTTTCTCTAGAAATAAAATTTCGACAAAATTCTCCTATAAAAATAAAGTTGTGAAAAATTTTTTTTATCAAAATAACATTTTCTATAAAAACAAAATGTTGACAAAATTTTATAGAAATAAAATTTTGACTTTTCTATAGAAATAATTTTTTTTGGTAAAATTTGCTCCGAATGTAGGTTCATTAATTTTGACTCGAGTGGCAGCCGTGATCACAATAGACTAAATGGCCATGAAATATCGAGCTCCCACTACATCTAACCTAATGGAGAAGCAAAAGTTTTATTCACATTTACATGATAGTGGGCTCTAACGATAGCCACTTGTGGGTTTCTAGCCAAATATAAAGCAATAACACTATGGCGCTTGAAATACACCGCGAATAACTTTATTTCTGAATGCAATAGATCAAAATGAGTTTGTAAGCTGGAAAACAATAAATTGAACTGAAAGGGGAATAAATCTGTCAGCTTTAATATTTCATGGAGCTGCCAGATTGGTTATCGGCAGTTTTATTTTGGGATTTTGGTTATAAATTTCTTAATTTTGCAAGGCAAAATTCTCTTAGGTTTGAAACTAATTGAGATAGGTACTCAAAATAACCAAATATTTTCTAAATGCTAATGGTTCAAGAAAATTACATGAAGGGTGAAATGAAGGATGTGTCCAATAGTTTTATTCAGTTATAAAAGTGTTTAATAGGAAATATTTTATATTTTTCTTTATTCCCATATCTTTTTATAATGGTTAAAATCTTTGGATCCAAGTCTAGTTTTTTAATGTAGACAATGAACTTCAGATATGAAAACTTTCAGCGAATCTTTCTAGAGATACAATAACTTTTTTTGTTTTGCATTTTTCGAATAATATGTATTTATTAACAAATGTAGATAACTACTTGGCTTAAGAATATTAATGCTACTCAAATTAGCGTATTTAGATCTAACGTCCCTACGAGTATTGTAAGAGTTTGCCTGGGAAGTTGACATATAGAATTTTATGCGTGCCTAAATGCTCGATTTAGCTTGACATATCGCTGTACTCAAAACCAAAAAAAAAACTTGTTTCATCTTTCCAATATTTTCTGCGCTAGCAACAATCGCTTTTGACATTGCATATCTTTAAAAATCATTTAAGTTTACATAAAATCTGACAATCAAAATTCATCTTCTATAAAATTGAAATTCATAACCATTTCAAAGTATAAGTATATTCTCCTATATCCTTCATTTCCAACTTTACAATAACTTATATCTACGTTTTAACCCATTATACAACAACAACAACTACCATTGATATAAAATACAAACAAAAACCCTCCAATTCGTATAGAAACTCGATAATCAAAATCGATTACAAAAATCGGCATCCACATCATGTGCCAATCGTCCGCACAATGAAATACGCGATGTAGCCTTACTTCGTGAATGGGACATTGAGAAATTCTTTCCAAAACAAAGTGCCAGTGGCGGAGCTGATCAACAACCCACAGGAGTGGCCAGTCTATCGAGAGGTCTTAGTAGTTCCAATAGTAGTACTTTAAAGGCCGAATCAAAACTACAGCGTTGCAGTGTGGCTGAAGTGCCAAGTTCCCGACAAACCCCAAAAGGTTTCCAACCATTGAAATCGTCTTCCACCAGTGCCCAATCGCAATCACAGACCAAAGATCAAACTCGAGCATCCATGATGGCATCGAATAAATTAAGAGCCTCTACCAATAGCGGATCGAGTATTAATACAAATAACAATAAGTCTTCCACATCCTCCTCTTCGTCCTCATCATCTACGCCAGCGCATACGAATGCCTTAAAAAGTGCCAATACCAATGCCACACACAAACGGCAAGAGTCTGACTCAAAATTGCCACAAAATTTTATACGCGGCTTCCGACGCGAAAACTCGGACTTTTTCCCCTTAACCAAAAGGCATTCGGCGGTGCTAATGAATACAAGCCTATTGCAACAGCAACAACAACAGTCATCATCATCGTCTACCTCCTCTTCGTCGCCATTTGGTTCCGCAGCCCAGAGAGCCAGTGCCATGATACCAAGAAATAGTAATATGTTCAATAAAAACTCCAAAGATTCTAGCAGCTCAACAAATAAGGCGACCCCAAATGCAACAACAAGCAGTGCTAAAAGTGGTGCTGGAACTGCAAGTGCTACGCCAAATAAAACTAGCTGGACTAGTAATTTAGATTTCTTGCGACCCCGCCGTGAAAAGACTGAATCTGTTATCGTTTTACAAAATTCTGCCGCACGACAACAATTGTTCGCCCAGCAATTAGTCCAACAACAGCAGGTAAAAAAACAAAGCTTCAATTCTTACAAACAAAATAAAAACTGACAACTCTTCTCTAAGTTTACTACTCTCCACTAAAACCAATTCAATCATTCTCTTTCGCTCTCCTTAAAATATCATGGCACCATATAGAGCTTTTGTTGTCCTTCCTTTATCCTTACATACGCATTGTAAGTCTGCAAGACTATAACAAAAAGTCCCGTACTATCGCCCATCTTTTCTGCCAAAAAATCTAACAAACTATCGAAGGATAATAAATGTCTTACCATTGTCCTGTATACATACATATATATGTATGATAGCATTAATTTTAAAACAAACACACAAACACACTAAAATTGTTTATACTCGTAGTGTGTACATTGGAACATTACCATAACATTTTATTTTAAATTAGTCAAAAGCTTTACCTGCTTTTTTACTACCAAATTAAATGAAATCAATCGTAATATAGAAATCTTCGGATGGCTTTGGCAATAATGTAGAACAAATGTAAGTAGAAAATAATGGAATTATAATTTTGACATGAAGTAAATACGACGGAAGGCTCGATTGAACCGAATCCTGAAGACAATGGACATTAACAGCATTACTTATTTGATGACCATAGATAAATATAACAATCAGCGTTGCCATATACAAATTTTATTTTGGACCAAAATATTTCCCAAAATCGTTCCAAATGACCATAGATGAATATGGCAATCAGCGTTGCCCAAAAAAAGACGTGTTTTTTCAAAAACTGAATATCAATACCTTACCCATGGTACATTACCCAAAAATTCGTAAACATATCTTATTCCACTTATTGTTCCACTTCCGAAGCATTTTTTAGGAACATTTTGCGTCAACCATATCCTTCGAGCGATGAGATAATAAGATAATCCCTCTGAAAAAAAAATCGAACAGATTTTAACTATCTTAAAGTGTATGGTCAGGGAAAGTCTGGTACAAAAACTGAAGTACTCCTTTTTTTTACATTTCAGACAAATCGAACAACTTGCTTTTTCGTTTATATACAGAAATACTGTGAATATGCTGGTGTAAAATGGTATGTTGTAACAAAACGTCGGGGGGAGGGTGGTCCCTCTCCACCAATTTTTTAATCATCTTGTGTATTCCACTGGATTTCAAGTTTGTCAAGGGGTAGTATCCTTCTCCTTAACATACCGGAAAAGTACTTAAATAATTTTGCATATTAACATTTGTTAAAATGTTGGGCATGGATAAGATGCCTTTCCCGAACACATACCGGAAAATGAAGCAAGCACCCTCGTCTATGTTGCCTGTTAATTTTATGCAATTTTAAGTTTTGAAATTTCATAAAATTATGTACCGAGTTTCCATTTAGGTACAACCCTCTCATCACCTTCGCCCTCCTCCATGAGATATGGAAAAATCACGTACCCTATATTCATTTCACAAACTACCCAACGTTCCCTATAAATTCCGAAGTTTAGCATTATCACTATTCCCCCTGCCCGACCAGATATCGAAAAATCATGTACCATGTATTAATTCAATTGTTAACGGCCATATACTAGCACAATGTACCAAATTTTAACTGACTCGGATGAAATTTGCTCCTCCAAGAGACTCCAAAACCAAATCTCGGGATCGGTTTATATGGGGCTATATATGTTTATGGGCCGATATGGACCACTTTTGGCATGGTTGTTAAATATCATATACTAACACCACGTACCAAATTTCAACCAGATCAGATGAATTTTTCTTCTCCAAAAGGCACCGTAGGTCAAGTCTGGGGATCGGTTTATATGCGGGCTATGTATAATTATGGACCGATATGGACCAATTCCTGCATGGTTGTTAGAGATCATATACTAACGCCATGTACCAAATTGCAACCGGTTCGGATAAAATTTGCTCCTCCAAAAGGCTCCGCAAGCCAAATCTGAGCGTTACGTAAAAGTGGTCCGATATGGCCCATTTGCAATACCATACGACCTACATAAATAATAACTACTTGTGCCAAGTTTCCAGTTGATAGCTTGCTTCGTTCGGAAGTTAACGTGATTTTAACAGACGGATGGACATGTGTACATCGACTCAGAATTTCACCACGACCCGGAATATATATACTTTATGGGGTCTTAGAGCAATATTTCGATGTGTTTCAAACGGAATGACAAAGTTAATATACCCCCCATCCTATGGTGCAGGCTATAAAAACAGACGGAAAAGAGGGTGCCCCAAACATCGAAAAATGATATATCGTACCTTTGTGTAGATGCCACTCCCCAACTTACCCCAAAAATGTTAAGCAAATCAGAGAACGTAAGCCCAATTTCCAAAAAGCAGGCGAAATCATAAAACCAGAGGAAAGCCTCCTCCCCGAGTAAATATCAAAAAATGAGGTACCTCATGATTACATTACAACTAAATCGCTTCAGCCGTTTCCGAACTTACCAGGAACATACAAACAAGTTTGGATTTTATATAGATTTTAAAATTTAAGAAAATGAAATAACTTCCTATAATCCAAATTGGGGAATTGTTTCATTATGACATATTTCATTGTAAAATATCTCCCCAAAATTGGCAATGAAATATTAAATAACCCCCCAAAACATCGTTGTTTTTGTTCTCTGTAGATAAAATTGGGGATACATTTAATTTTGGGGAGTTATTTCATGGGGACTTATTCCATGGCGCCCAAAAATCTATTTTGGGCCAAACCTTCCAATACCGAACCGAAATTCCCACCATATGGTAAATTTTCCAAATTCAAAGAAAAATACCTTTAATATTTAATTTCTTGTTGTACATAAAACTAAAGTAAAATAGAAAGGCTTAATATGATTCAGTCTAGTCTTTAACATAACTAAAAAATCTAAGTGGCTTCACTGCAATGTGGAACGCCGTTCGGACTCGGCTATAAAAAGTAGGTCCCTTGTCATTGTGCTTAACATGGAATCGGACAGCACTCAGTGATAAGAGAAAAGTTCACCAATGTGGTATCACAATGGACTAAATAGTCTAAGTGAGCCTGATACATCGGGCCGCCACCTAACCTAACCTAACCTACACTAAAAAATGGACCATCAGCCAATTTAAATGAGACCAATGGTTCGGTCGGGACGAATTCTGAAGACTATAGACCCATAGACGTGTGTTGCGACCATACATCAACATGAGAATCAGCGTTGCCACAACAACATTTTGGATCAAAAGTTTTTCCAAAACCGAACCAAAATTCCCACCACAGGACCAAATTTCCAAATTCAAAGAAAAATACCTTTAGAATTTTATTTCTTGTTGGACATAAAACTTTTATCAAAGAACTAAAATAAAATAGAAATGTTTAACATAAACTCAGTTTATCCTTTAACATACATTCAAACAAAAAACTAAACCCACCAGGGAACTAAATCCAATTTACCTTTATTTTATTTTAATTCATGGAAGCCAAAGGTTCGAACCAATCGGACTAAGATCCGGTGGCGATGTTGAGAGTCGTCATCCTGTTGAAATGTCCAACGTAAGGGTAAATCTCATCCGGCATATAGTAACATAACATGTTCGAGAATGTTTTTGTAGACCCATTGATCCATTGTACCATTAATTCCATGCAGTAGACCTAACCCATTAGCCGAAAAAATCCCCAGGCCGCCTCCATTCTTGACAGCCTTAACACAAAACGCTTTCTGTAGTCGTTTGTCTCTGTTTTGTCGTGTCCAAATAAATTCTTTCGTATTAGGCAACACAATTATTTAAACTAATGACAACAGAACACAAACCTCATTTGAAATTATTGCCTATGTAGGTTAGGTTAGATTATGGAGGATGACCAGAATCCGTACAAAGCGGGAACTTATGACAACGGAACACAAACCTCATTCGAAATTATTGTCTATGTAGGTTAGGTTCGGTTATGGAGGATGACCAGAATCCGTGCAAAGCGGATTTGTATCCACTTAGACCATAGTTGATCCATTGCGGTTCCTCAAACTCCTTTTCTCTTCCTACTCATGTCTGATCCACTACGGCTGGGATAATCCCATAAGCACATGGTCCTTCAGATCTCAGCTTAGCTCCTCCACACGGAGGCCTTGATGAAAGCTAGAATACTCCTCAGGCTGCAGACTCGCAAGTCGGTAATAGTTTGGGAGCCACCCTTGTCATTGAGCTAAACGAAGAATCAGACAGCACTCAGTGATAAAAGATAAGGTCTGAAAGAAATGAGAGTCCAGTATCTTGTTTCTTCTGAAAGATAATGCTGAACACTGGTACAAAAAATTTAAAGAATCTTCCGTATACTCAGGGTCAAGAAACCATCTAGAAATATCATCATTTGTTAGATCGATCCCTACAACCAACACCAATTGGTAAAAAACATTTCAACCACCAATATCCAATGCACCCGACGACTGTCGGTGCTTGTTAGTATGAGTGTTGGTCTCTCGAAAACACCGTAGTAAAGCAATCACACAAATTGTTTACCCATATCTCAGCAGTTTGGTATTCTCTTATTTGGTACTCTCTCAATTCTCTTGAGCTAATGCCAACTGCTAGTAATTGTTGTTGTTGAGTGCAATCACACTTAAGTGCCAACCTCGTTTTTTGTTTACCGAGCATTGTTACGATGTCGATTGGTTTAAGATTGCAAGACACTGCATACGAACATTGTTATTTCCTATTGGTGTTTTTATTCTCGCATTTGTATCAATGTAAAAGATTGCATGGTAATTGGTGTCTTACTCACTGCCACCGACATTTTGTGGGTAAGATTGCTATACGAAAAAAAGCCACCGGTTGCAGTTCTCTGATAGGTTAGGTTAAAGTGGCAGCCCGATTAAGATTCAGGCTCACTTAGACTATTCAGTCCATTGTGATACCACATTAACTAAAAGTACCTATTACATATGGGCACTTCTAGTTTTAACCGTTGAACCTTCTCGATTATTTTCTTCTGTTGAACCAACCAGATTGTACAAAAAAACATTAGCAGACTGCTTATGTTAACGTTTTCCAGGTCCGCCAGTAATCTGAAGCTATATGACCCTAAAATTTGCTTACGCCTTACACAAAATGCAGGACACTCACACAAGAGGTGTTTTATTGATTCCTTTTCCTCCGTATCATGACAGCTCATACAATAGTCATTATACTTCGCACCAATAGTTTTTGCAAAATCGCCTATCAGGCAGCGTCCCGTTATAGCAGATATCAGGAGTGATATCTAGCGTCTCGAGAACACTAGCATATCTAGTGTGCGGTTTAAGTTTAAATGGGGCCATATTTGCTTGGTGTCGTTACAACCCTTACAATTCTCCCATCGAACATTTGCCATCATGACAGCCTTCTCACGCAGTAAGAGCTTGCAGGTAGCCAGAGGCATACCAACAGATTCTAGTTCCCCTGGAATATGTAAGGTAGTTCCTAGCCTTGCTAGCTCATCTGCTTCGCAGTTCCCCGGTATGTTCCTATGGCCAGTCACCCATATTAGGTGAATATTGTGCTGCCCAGCCATCTCATTGAGAGATTTGCGGCAGCCGTTTTCGAGTTGAGGAACACAGAGTCCAAGGATTTTATTGCAGGTTGACTGTCTGAGTGTATATTAATGCCAATATTGCTTGGAGCATTACTTCTCAGCCAATTCACCACTTCTCTTATTGCTAATATTTCAGCCTGAAAAACACTACAGTGATCAGATAATCTTTTCGCTATTCGAAGTTCCAGATCTTTAGAATATACTCCGAAACCCACTTGGCCATCCAATTTGGAGCCATCAGTGTAGAAATCTATATATCTTTTATTCCCCGGGGTCCGTGTACACCACGCCTCACTGTTGGGAATTAGAGTCTCAAACTTTTTGTCGAAAAGTGGACTCGCCAAAGTGTAATCCACTACGTTAGGCACATCTGGCATTATTTTGAGGACCGAACTGTGACCGTAACTTTTTTCCGACCACAGCGATAGCTTGTTCTCTGATACCTATCAACAGGCTCACCCCTCTCTTTGCATCGACATTAGTATTTGAGAGTTCCTACTAATATTCTCTTCCCATATCAGTTTTATTTGCCCACAGTCCCCAGAAGAAGCCCATAAATTGCCACTGATCCTGTAAATATAACCGGTTAAACGGGTTTCAGGAAAATAAAAAACCGAAAACCGAGTTTTTAAAAAATTAGGATTTTCCGAAAAACCGAAAATCGACTTTTCAAAAACCCCGGCTATTTGAACGCCCTAGTCGTACTAAATTTTTCTTTAACTGATCCTATTGGGATTTCGAAAACAATTGGTTTCAGACATCAAGAAATAAAATTCACCCTCAAGTTTGGTATCAATTCAAATCCCCTTGACATTTTATACAAAAGAGAACGATGATAGGACATAATTTTCTTCTTACATTTTTCTACAAACTCATACCAATTGCTGATCCTTTGTAATCCTTATACTCTCAAAGAAGTAGTTCTTATGTACGTACATCATATATAACGATAATAATCATTTGAAGCATTGTATATACTTACTACACATTATTTTAACATTTTCGTGAATCATTTTATGTTAGTTAGTTTTGTTTACTAATATTCTTCGTTAGCGCTCATTTACATATATTTCAAAAATGTGTTAATATCCAAACAAAAAATCACCAATTATTTTGAATCTATTCGTTTTTTTTTACGTTACAAATGCACTCATTCATTTTCTTAAAATGTATAATTTTTGTTAATCCACATTATGTTGTCTTTCGTTTTCTGTAAATGTTGTTTTTTTTTTTTTTTGTTGTATATGTTCTGTTTTAAGTGCACTTTTTTCGATTTTATGTTATATGTCCTTCAATATGTTGCTCTTGAAAAGCATGTCATTTTTGTTTTATTGAATTTATTGCATTTCCTTTGGTTTGTGATATCGCAAAAGAACCTCTACCATTTATCGCAAAAATCCCTATAGGCTATAAGGGTGTAATACAATCTCATCATTGAATTCATAACATAATTGCACCACTATGTATTGCTAACATTTATTGTATAATGATAAATATATTTCTTTTGTAATAATTAAAATCTTAAGAATTTTTACGGGAGTTATAATCTTTGTATATGAACAACCAACTTTTATATACTAGAGTTTTATATGAATTTGATAATAGGCAATATTTATAATCAAGGAATGTTAATGAGGTTTTTAAATTGTTATTTTATTTTTTTTTTTTTTAATAATCTGGGAATAAAATAATAATCTTAATTACAGCTATTCAATATTTGGATCAAGCTACGTTCCAAAGAAAAAAATACTTTCCTGCGGAACGAAATTTTTGATAAACGAACTGCGAAATTCAATTTTTGACAAGCGATGCAATGGTTGTCGCCAATTTTCTTATTTGCTTTAAAACAAGTTTTTCTTGTCAAAATTTCGTTTCTCAGAAAACTATTCTTTCAGTTTAGAAATTAGTTTACATGAGATTCTTCAGTACTTTGCGAAATTAAATATTTGCAGGCATCGTCATCCAATAGCTTTATGTGACATCAAATCATCTTCGTTATTTTTATTAAAAAAAAACAAATCATGGTGATTGTATCCATTGATCACTTCATAAATATTCTTGTAGGTTTACATAATCGTTTTTAACTTGGGTTTAAACCACCTCATGTCTGAAAAACTAAAAACAATTATTTAAACATTTTTCTCATTTTAAGGTGTAAAGACATCAAAGCCTTCTATTCTCTCCGAAAATACATATATATTGCTTACTCATTGAATGTTTTTTTTTTTCTATAATATCCTTTATCTTTAAATTAATGTTTGAAAATATTTCATAAAATGTAATGAGAAAATACCTAACAGGTTGGCTGATAAGTCCCCGGTCTGACATATAGATGGCGTCGCTAGTATTAAATGCATATTATTTTTATATAATACCAACCTTCAACTGATTCGTGTCAAAATTTGACGTCTGTAAGTCAATTAGTTTGTGATATAGAGCGTCTTTTGTGAAGCAACTTTTGTTATTGTGACAAAAAAGGAATTTCGTGTTTTGATAAAATACTGTTTTCTAAAGGGGTAAAATACGGTGGAAGCAAAAACTTGGCTTGATAATGAGTTTCCGGACTCTGCCCCAGGGAAATCAACAATAATTGATTTGTATGCAAAATTCAAGCGTGGTGAAATGAGCACGGAGGACGGTGAACGCAGTGGACGCCCGAAAGAGGTGGTTACCGACGAAAACATCAAAAAAAATCCACAAAATGATTTTGAATGACCGTAAAATGAAGTTGATCGAGATAGCAGAAGACTTAAAGATATCAAAGGAACGTGTTAGTCATATTATTCATCAATATTTGGATATGCGGAAGCTCTGTGCAAAATGGGTGCCGCGCGAGCTAACATTTGACCAAAAACAACAACGTGTTGATGATTCTGAGCGGTGTTTGCAGCTGTTAACTCGTAATACACCCGAGTTTTTCCGTCGATATGTGACAATGGGTGAAACATGGGTCCATCACTACACTCCTGAGTCCAATCGACAGTCGGCTGAGTGGACAGCGACCGGTGAACCGTCTCCGAAGCGTGGAAAGACTCAAAAGTCCGCTGCCAAAGTAATGGCCACTGTTTTTTAGGATGCGCATGGAATAATTTTTATCGATTATTTTGAGAAGGGAAAAACCATCAACAGTGACTATTATATGGCGTTATTGGAGAGTTTGAAGGTCGAAATCGCAGCAAAACGGCCCCATATGAAGAAGAAAAAAGTGTTGTTCCACCAAGACAACGCACCGTGCCACAAGTCATTGAGAACGATGGCAAAAATTCATGAATTGGGCTTCGAATTGTTTCCCCACCCACCGTATTCTCCAGATCTGGCCCCCAGCTCGCAGGGAAAAAATTTGGCTGCAATGAAGATGTGATCGCCGAAACTGAGGCCTATTTTGAGGCAAAACCGAACGAGTACTACCAAAATGGTATCAAAAAATTGGAAGGTCGTTATAATCGTTGTATCGCTCTTGAAGGGAACTATGTTGAATAATAAAAACGACTTTTGACAAAAAATGTGTTTTTCTTTGTTAGACCGGGCACATATCAGCCAACCTTCAAACGCTCCACTAACGCCATATAATAGTCATTGTTGATGGTTTTTCCCTTCTCAAGATAATCGATAAAAATTATTCCATGCGCATCCCAAAAAACAGAGGCCATTACTTTGCCAGCGGACTTTTGAGTCTTTCCACGGTTCACCGGTCGCTGTCCACTCAGCCGACTGTCGATTGGACTCAGGAGTGTAGTGATGGAGCCATGTTTCATCCATTGTCACATATCGACGGGAAAAACTCGGGTGTATTACGAATTAACAGCTGCAAACACGGCTCAGAATCATCAACACGTTGTTGTTTTTGGTCAAATGTGAGCTCGCGCGGCACCCATTTTGCACAGAGCTTCCGCATATCCAAATATTGATGAATGATATGACCAACACGTTACTTTGATATCTTTAAGGCCTCTGCTTGAAAATCATTTTGTGATTTTTTTTTTGTTTTCGTCGGTAACCACATCTTTCGGGCGTCCACTGCGTTCACCGTCCTCCGTGCTCATTTCACCACGCTTGAATTTTGCATACCAATCAATTATTGTTGATTTCCCTGGGGCAGAGTCCGGAAACTCATTATCAAGCCAAGTTTTTGCTTCCACCGTATTTTTTCCCTTCAGAAAGCAGTATTTTATCAAAACACGAAATTCCTTTTTTTCCATTTTTTTCACAATAACAAAAGTTACTTTACAAAATAGGCTCTATCTTACGAACTAATTGACTTACGGACGTCAAATTTTGACACGAATCATTTGAAGGTTGGTACTATATAAAAATAATATGCATTTAATAGTAGCGACGCCATCTATGTGTCAGACCGGGGACTTATCAGCCAACCTGTTATTTTATGGTTTTACCACAATGTTGCCGAAACCTCCTGCAAAGACCATACCACTTGCGTTTGAAAATGAACCAAAATGTCCAACACTGATACGAAATCGAAAAAACCAAAGAAAATTCACCAACTTTTTACGATTGTTGTTAACAACTATCGTCGCGGCACTAAACAATTAAAATGTTTCTTCTTGGTGAATTAATCAACTGTGGTGAAGAAATTAAAAAGCAACCACAATACACGCGTCATATAGTTTCTTTTGTATTTTCAAACACACTATTATTTAGGCCGAATAATAAAAGCGTCTTCAGCAACTGTTTCAATGTCCTACAGTGCCAAATGGGTTACACTTGGTCTTACGATTTTGTTACACCCTATCAATCGAACGTACAAATTTTGGGTAGGCTGTTCTGAATTTTCCAATCGAACAAAAATTTTCAATTTACCAATCGAAATCACTTTTAAATAATGGATGTCATTTTTTCGCAATAGAAATGGAAAATACCTATATATAGAAAATAAAAGAAAAAATTGCACGGCACCACTTAAGTAAAATAAAAAATCTTGAAAAATTAAAGAATACATACTTGTTCTTAAATGATGGGTGCCGTTTTTCGTAATATACGTTTAGACTTATATTAGAACACTACCCTATAGAGAGAATACCTATATAGAAAGTAAAGGTAATAATCGAATGCCAACACTGAAGCACAAATAAAAATCTTAAAAAATCAAAGATTACTTGGTCTTAAATTAAGATGCCTTTTTTCGTAATAGAACCAACCAACCATTTTTTCTGATTAGAGCACTTCTGAATTCTTTAATATTTCCAGTTGATTTTCGATATCCAAAAATTTGATAAAGTCGATAATTAGAAATCGACTTTCGATTTTATTTTTCAATTTGGTCGCTATCAAAACCCGATTGTTAGGTTTTAATCAACACTAAAAGTCAATTTGACTCCATTTTCATACAAATCAAATGGTAATTAGTCGATTACAAAGGATAAACTTCCATTTTGGACTTTTTGTTTTTGGATAGAGTCGAAAAATAGAACCGATAGCGGTTTTCGATACACCTACCAGAGAACGGCTGCGATCTACCGCAACCGACCAGTGTATTTAGTAAACACCAATATTTGCAGTCTTAAAACACCAATTGGTAAAATGAATTTCAACAATTCACTGGAAGATTATTGTCAAGAACTCCTTTTGACTGAATTTTAAAGAAAATAAAATTTTGACAAAATTTTCTATAGAAACAAAATTTTGAAAAAAATTAGTATAAAAATAAAAGTTTGACAAAATTTTCTATATAAATAAAATTTTGACAAAATTTTCTATATAAATAAAATTTTGATAAAATATTCTATAGAAATAAAATTTTGCAAAAAAATTTTATAGAAATAAAATTTTGCGAAAATTTTCTGTAGAAAAAAATTTTGCAAAAAAAATCTATTGAATAAAATTTTGCGAAAATGTTCTATAGAAATAAAATTTTGCAAAAAAAATTCTATAGAAATAACATTTCGCAAAAATTTCCTATAGAAATAAAATTTTTACAACATTTTCAATTGAAATAAAATTGTGACAAAATTTTCTATGGAAATAAAATTTTGCAAAAATTTTATATAGAAATAAAATTTTGCCAAACTTTTCTACCGAAATAAAAAATCGATAATATAGAATCGCATTCTTTTTTCGACTAAAACATTCTTGAAATTCAATAAAATTCTGTTTTTGACTATGGCTTTTACAAAATCGAGATTTTCTTCCCGCATGAACTTGTTTGTTTTGCCATATTTGTAAAAGACTATTAGCAAATAAGATTGATAAAGACTTTCTCAAAATATTAAAATATTTTGTCAAAGCTATTGTAACATAAATCTGATATCGACTCAAAAATGTCTACACAAAAAGGTATTAAATCATTCGCGTGGGTACTATGGTACTGACCGGGGTGAAAAAGTATTGAAAAAAGTACTATAGTACTGCATTTTCCATCCCTGATGTATACTACCACACTCGTTTTTTGTTTACCGGTCGATTGGTTTAACACTGCAAACGAACATGGATATTTCTTACATTTGTATGAATGTAAGAGATCGCACCATAATTGGTATCTTACTCACTGCCACCGACATATTGTGGGTAAGATTGCAATACGAAAAAAGCCACCGGTTGCAGTTCTCTGACACCTACTTTGAAAAGTTGATTGAATTAGAAAAAATAATCAATTAAAAAAATTAACTTCAGTCAGTTAAGAAAATGATTCCAAATGTTTACGTTTTTAATTAAAATATTAATTATCTCAATTAACATTTCAATTAAATAATAAATCCAAGGAAAAATGCATAATATATTTATGATCGGAAATTTCATAAGCAAGTGCTAAATCATATGAACTCTTATAAAAAATTGATTAATCTAAAAGTAAAATAATTATAAATCAATAAATAATAATACAATAAATAATTGATTGTCTCAATTGGTTTTGAGGCTAAATTCCATTAATAATTTAACTGACCCCCATTTTCATGAAGCTCTATGAAAATATCTGTCATCTTCCCTACACGCTCACAAAAATTCGCTTCTGTAACATATACTCCCAAACATATTTTGCTTCAAGCATATACATTTTTGGGTATTGCCCAAACATTTATATGTTTGATCTCTTCCAATATATAATATGTTTGAAAGCATATTGATCTAAACAATATATGTTTGGGTAGTCTAAGTTCCAAACATTTTGTATTTTTGCATCCAAATTCAATAATGTTGTCTTCCAAAAAACAATATGTTATTATGTGAACATATAATATGTTTGGAAGCATGCTTAAAAAAAATTCTCCCAAACAATATTGTGCTCAAAATTTTATTTATTTATTTATATATTTACAATCATAATGAATTATGAAAATAAACAGGTAATATAGGTGCTAACAACATAGGTTTTCGACCTGAATGCTCAAAATTTTGTTTCTGCCCAATTGTATATTCCCCCACATCTTTCTCACTTCCACGAGATTTTTTAGTTCTTAGCACCTTTTTCTGTAATACAAACATTGTAGAAGAAATTATTCAATTGTATGATTGTTTTTATTTTAATTTTACCTTTTGCCGGACGGGGATTCGAACAGCGGACCACACAGTTTGTAAGGATCAAAGAAGTAGCTGATCAATTGCCCAAGGAAAAATAAAATGTTAATTTTGTAATAACAAGCAACAACCACCAACTTAATTTAATATCGCTCCCTGTTAAATAGCGCTCCAAGCTACTAAACACATATATGTTTATAGGCTATTTCTAAATTAATATATGTTTGCATCCAAGCATATTATATTTACAAACATTTTATGTCCCAAACATAATATGTTCTAACATATTAACATATATGTCCCAAACATGTTATGCTAGTTTATGAACATTATATGCTTGCACTCAAAAATATTGTGTTTAAAAATTTGTGTTCCAAACATATAATGTTTATAGCCAAACATATGAAAAACAGTCTTTTTCATCCGTGTATATATTCCATATGCCACATAGGAACTTAACTCTTGACAATTTTTCAGTTAAAGTTAACCGGAAAGAAGATATTTGCAATTTAATTTCTTTTAACTGGCAGTTAAAGCCTATCGGAGTTACCTGAAAATGGCTGTGGCGTTTATTAAAATTGTAATTGGTTTTGCTACAAAGAAACAATCAACATTGTGTTTCATTGAATCAATTAAAAAAATTAATTGATAACGCAAATAAATATCATTTCATCAACAATCGAAAGCCGTTTTTTTCTCTTCTGTTTACAATCCTCAGTACTTGTTACTTTCGTCCCATTAATTGCATATACTTTGTTCCTTGGTTTATAATAAAAATTACGTACAAAATGATAATTTGTGTTTATCATTTTGTACGTAATTTTCTTCTTTGTTAGATGGTTCTATTGACTAAAGTTTGAGCACCAAAATATGCTAGTTTTTTAATTGAGAACAGTATAATTTTTAAATAAAATAATTAACAACAATAACGATTGAAGAGAAGCCAACAATAACAAACAAAACGAATGAAGATAGAGGAAGCACGCTCAAAAACAAACCCAGCCAACTAAATACAAATCGATGATTTGAGTTTGGCAAAGGAAAAGAGATATGCTTGCAAATTTGTTTAGGCAGTAGCCGACTATTAAACCCTTTTTCGGACGGTTCAAGTGTATTTCACGTTGGGTTGAGTGAATTACCCGAATTTATTCTGATAATTGGTTGATAGTTTTGCTGCAAGTAGAGGATGCTGATGAGGAATGTGGTAATTCCGAAACAGCTGTACATCCAACCATCTTGCAGTCTATGGGGCTTTGCCCAAATAAATTTGACAAGCATACTTTTCCTCTGTTGGTTAAGCTACACTTGTAGTTTAGTCAATGCATGGCTTTAAGCTGAGATCAAAGACAACAATAACGATTGAAGAGAAGCCAACAATAACAAACAAAACGAATAAAATAATTAATTAAAATTTTTTAAAGATTATACTAGTTTACAAATAATTTTTTTTCTATGTACATTTGATGAGATGTGACTTTTCTTATGTATTTGAACTGCTGAATTTGAAACAAGTTATACGGCCGTAAGGCCAGGCCGAATCTTATGTGCCCTCCACCATGGATTGCGTAGAAACTTCTACGAAAGACTGTCATCCACAATCGAATTACTTTGGTTGTGGTATCTTAAAACTTCCTAACATCGTTTTCTAAATTGTAAGTTATTCCGTACGTGGTAGAGAGCCAGAATTGAAATATGGGGGCTATATACAATTATGAACTTGATATGGACCAATTTTTGTGTGATTGGGGATCGATTTATCTGAAGGCTATATATATAACTATAGACCGATGTGGACCTAGTTAGGCATGGTTGTTAACGGCCATATACTACCACAATGTACAAAATTTCAACTGACTCGGATGAAATTTGCTCCTCCAAGAGGCTCCAAAACCAAATCTCGGGATCGGTTTATATTGGGGCTATATATGATTATGGGCTGATATGGACCACTTTTGGCATGGCTGTTAAATATCATATACTACCAAAACGTACCAAATTTCAACCATATCGGATGAATTTTGCTTCTCCAAAAGGCACCGGAGGTCAAATCTGGGGATCAGTTTATATGGGTCGATTTCGACCAATTTTTTCATGGGTGTTTGATGTTAACACCACGTACCAAATTTCAACTGAATCAAATGAATTTTGGTCTTCCAAGAGGCTCCGGAGGTCAAATCTGGTGATCGGTTTATATGTAATTATGGACCTATGAGGACCATTTTTTGTATGGTCATTAGAGACCATATACTAACACCATGTACCAAATTTCAGCCGGATCGGATAAAAGTTGCTTCTCTTAGAGGCTCCGCAAGCCAAATCGGGGGATCGGTTTATATAATTATTGACCGATGTGGACCATTTTTTGCATGGTCATTAGAGACCATATACTAACACCATGTACCAAATTTCAGCCGAATCGGATGAAATTTGCTTCTTTTAGAGGCTCCGCAAGCCAAATCGGGGGATCGGTTTATATGGGGCTATATATAATTATGGACCTATGTAGACCATTTTTTGCATGGTCATTAGAGACCATATACTAACACCATGTACCAAATTTCAGCCGGATCGGAAGAAATTTGCTTCTCTTAGATGCTCCGAAAGCCAAATCGGGGGATCGGTCTATATGGGGACTATATATAATTATGGACCGATGTGGACCAATTTTTGCATGGTTGTTAGAGATCATATGGTGACACCATGTACCAAATTTCAGCCGGATCGGATAAAATTTGCTTCTCTTAGAGTCCCCGCAAGCCAAATTTGGGGGTCTGTTTATATGGGTGCTATACGTAAAAGTGGACCGATAGGGCCTACATCAATAACAACTACTTGTGCCAAGTTTCAAGTCGATAGCTTGTTTCGTTCGGAAGTTAACGTGATTTCAACAGACGGACGGACGGACATGCTCAGATAGACTCAGAATTTCACCACAACCCAGAATATATATATATATACTTTATGGGGTCTTAGAGCAATATTTCGATGTGTTACAAACGGAATGACAAAGTTAATATACCCCCATCCTCTGGTGGAGGGTATAAAAAAATTAAAAATTTTGGTATTAAAATTTGGAATTGAAAGGTATTGAGATGACAAATAATCTTGTTGGATCGGTGATAAGTTAAGTGGATAAGTTAAAAATATCGATGCAAAAAGGACAAATTTTCAAAAAAAAATCATGTTTTACAGTGACCCTTTTCCGCCGGAAAAGTACAAACCATTGAAAAAACGTCCGGTTTCTCTTCATGGTCGTATACATGATACTCTATCGTAAATAATTGTTTAACATATTTTTCGAAATCAGCAGATCAAAATACATACAAAAGTCACCTCTCATCAAATGTACATTTTCAGTGTAAACTAGTGTTATTATTACTATTATTATTACCATAAATTAATTGAATCAATTAACAGTTTAATTAAATCCGCCACTTATCTAATTAGAAAAATTGTTCAAAGTTGGTTAAATAATTAATTGTATCCATTAGAGGAACTCGTTTTCAACTTAAACTAAAATTTTAATTGAATAAAATTTGGTGCTATTTTTACTGTGTAGTGTTTAACTGCACAATGTAGTTTGTACTTTCAATTATGCATATTGATGACAAACTGCTGTCATAGTCAATCACTAAATAACAAGATGGAGCTTTAAACAAACCTAAAGGGAAAAATAGAACAGTAGGTTAATTCTCTTGGTTCTCCAGTTCAATTGACGTCTGTAATCATGTATGGCAATTTCGTTTGGTAAAAATACGATTAAGTCAATTTTTACTATATGTTGCAACGTTTTCATCGGTTCTTAAAAAATCAATGTACATTTCTCAATTCCTTTGGGAAGTAAAGTTTTAGGTCTATTTAGTTGCTATTTGTATATTCAGGGTGGTTTAGTCAAAAAGTATAATACAATTAAATCCATTCAGCATATAAAACTCATTATCATTCACTTTAGTTTAAGAATAATTATTTTCAGCCAGAAAACGCTATTCAAACTGTAAAAATACCTTGTGTGTGCAAAACTATAAAAGATTTGCATAAGGAATCCAATGTAATTTTTGCGAATTTCATTGTAACTACATAAAATAGATTTCTTTGATATAAGGCCTTTTTACTTTAAGAAAAGAAATCCAAACCATTTTATCTAATTTCTAATCTGTCAAAATATTATATTATTAATACTTTTTTCTGCAAAGTTGATCAAAAATGTTATAAATTGTGTGAATACTACAGCAAAAAAAAAACGTGAACCCCCCAGGACACAAAAGTCAATTTAACTCTATTTTAGGTCGCGCAAATTTTTATCTTTTAGTTAAAAATTCTCTTTCTGTTCTGTTTTAGTTAAACTTTCTCAAATATATTTTTAGTGTACGTTAGTTAAATGAACTAAAAAATGGAGGAAATTATGCACAAATAAAGCATAAAAATTTACTAAGTTCCATTTTTTCCCATTTTTGAAAAATAGAAGAAAAGAAAAAAAAAATTTAAAATTTAAAATTTTTTAAATTTTATCACAAATGCACCCATCTTGAACTCCATGTGGGCGCTATTAAATTTTCTTTAACAAGTGAACAAAATTATT
Source organism: Haematobia irritans (assembly GCF_050003625.1). Lineage (NCBI taxonomy): Eukaryota > Metazoa > Arthropoda > Insecta > Diptera > Muscidae > Haematobia > Haematobia irritans. The sequence continues at coordinate 109,988,422 of NC_134400.1, forward strand.
TATGTCTAATCAATTTTCTTGAATTTAAATTTAGTGAAAATTTATTTACATTTTCTTCATTTTCTGAGTGTACTAGGCTTTTTTGTCATTGTAAGTCATATACTAAACACAATATGAAGGATTGCGCCACCTAAATTATAGTAAACACAATTTACACAGGACAAATTTCTAAAGAATTTTTAATTAAAAGAAGATTTATAATCTCTGTTTTAATTTTTATTTATTTTTTTTTTTTCATTACATTTAAGACACGAATCTTTGAAATTTGCGTACCTCCGTTAAAGTCGTATGTCTGAAGTAAGGCGAAAGTAAAAAATAAAAATACTTAAAGAAATTGTCTTATTGAATTTTTGGATGAAAGATGAAAAGCTTCAAATATAGGTTAACATTTAATTTTAAGATTTTACAGCTTTGGTTTAAAGTTTTTATTTTTTTTTCTATTGAGTCAATTTGGTTTACTTTAAATTATCTGTTACAATTTTGATTTTTATACTGTCATTTATTATTTTATTTTCTTTCTTTAATACATCGCCTAAAGAGAGTGAGAATTAGATGAATAAGAGCTGCACCGTAATTTTAACCAGAGGTGTGCGCGTGACACGCGCGAATCATGTGAGTCGTGAACAAAATCCAAAGCAACTTTCGTGAATGTGCGTGAATGGGACTAAAATATTTATTTTCGTGTCGTGCGTTAGCGTGCGTGAGAAATAAAATCGTTTCGTGAATGTGCGCGATTAAAGTTGCTGCAAAATCCCGCTCACGAAAAAACTCAAGATTTAATTCATAATCGTATGTTAATTGAAATTAATTTAGCTCTCGAACTATATTCTATTTTTGAATTTTGTTACCTTTGCTGATTTCGTTTGGAAAATGTCGTGAGTCTCATGCATTTGTCGTGAATCACGTGAATTGTCGTGAATCGTGCGTGAGCGTGAGTCTTTAAAAGTAGTTCGTGCGTGAGCGTGCGTGAGTACTGGTTTTCATTTCGTGAATGTGCGTGAGTGGGATTGGCTACCACACGTATCATGCGTGAGCGTGCGTGAATAAATATTTCGCTTCGTGAATGTGTGTGAGTGAAATTTCAGTCACGCGCTCACACAAAAAAAAACAAGTAAGAAAAGTCTAAAGTCGGGCGGGGCCGACTATATTATACCCTGCACCACTTTGTAAAACCACATTTTCGATACTATATGAAATCCGTTAAATGTGTTGGGTGCTATATAAAGGGTGATACGGTCAAAATTTGGTCAAGGGAAAACGCGTGTAAATCGATGTAATCGTTTACTTAAAAAATCAAATTAAATTTCTTTTTCAAGTTCAATTAGTATAAAATTCAGGAAAAATACTCAGTTAGGCATTCGCTTTTCCAAATCCGAATTGCCGGGCCTCACGCTTGACACCTGCCATCAGATTTTGTACAGCCACCTTGTCCACCTTCTTCGCCGCAGAAAGCCAGTTTGCCTTGAACTGCTGCTCGTCCTTAGCAGTTTTTTGGTCTTCTTTAGGTTCCGCTTAACAATAGCCCAGTATTTCTCAATTGGGCGGAGCTCTGGCGTGTTGGGAGGGTTCTTGTCCTTGGGAACCACCTGCACGTTGTTGGCGGCGTACCACTCCATGGCCTTTTTACCGTAATGGCAAGATGCCAAATCCGGCCAAAACAGTACGGAACAACCGTGTTTCTTCAGGAAAGGCAGCAGACGTTCATTCAAACACTCTTTCACGTAAATTTCTTGGTTGACAGACCCGGAAGCTATGAAAATGCTGCTTTTCAAGCCACAGGTACAGATGGCTTGCCAAACCAGATATTTCTTTGCGAACTTTGACAGTTTTATGTGCTTGAAAATATCTGCTACCTTCCCCCTTCCTTTTGCCGTATAAAACTCCTGTCCCGGAAGCTGCTTGTAGTCGGCTTTGACGTAGGTTTCGTCGTCCATTACCACGCAGTCGAACTTCGTATTTTGGTCATTTTTGCCCAAATCGGAAAAGAATATATATGGGAGCTATATCTAAATCTGAACCGATTTCAACCAAATTTGGCACGCATAGTTAAAATGCTTGTGCAAAATTTCAACTAAATCGGAGCAAAAAAACTGGCCTCTGTGGTCATATGAGTGTAAATCGGGCGAAAGCTATATATGGGAGCTATATCTAACTCTGAACCGATTTCAACAAAATTTGGCACACTTGACTATACTACTAATTGTACTCCTAGTGAAAAATTTCAACCAAATGGGGGTAAAACTCTGGCTTCTGGGACCGTATTAGTCCATATCGGGCGAAAGATATATATGGGAGCTATATCTAAATCTGAACCGATTTCAATAAAATTTGGAACACTTGACTATAGTACTAATTGTTCTTCTTGTTCAAAATTTTAAGCAAATTTGGGTAAAACTCTGGCCTCTGGGGCCATATAAGTCCATATCGGGCGAAATATATATATGGGAGCTATATCTAAATCTGAACCGATTTCTTCCAAAATCAATAGGGTTCTATTCTGAGCCAAGACACATACTTGTGCCAAATTTGAAGTCGATTGGACTAAAACTGCGACCTAGACTTTGATTACAAAAATGTGTTCACGGACAGACGGACATGGCTATATCGACTCAGGAGCTCACCCTGAGCATTTTTTCCAAAGACACCATGTGTCTATCTCGTCTCCTTCTGGGTGTTGCAAACATATGCACTAACTTATAATATCCTGTTCCACAGTGTGGCGCAGGGTATAAAAATATTTCTGGTTCAATCACGAAATTAATTGATCCAATTAATTTTTTAATTGAAATGTCTTCAATCACAGAAATGATAGTATCAATTAAAAAATTAATTGAAGGTCTATTAACAAATTAATTGATCCAATTAAAAAATTAATTGATACTATTAAATTTTGTGATTGATTTTTGTTTCAATTAAAAAATTTGTTGAATCAATCAAATTGTTAATTGAATATTTTTTAAAACTCAATTAAAATTTTAATTGGAAAAAATTTCGTGAAAGTTTTTTCTGTGCTCCTCTAATTTTAACCATACAGTAGTTCATTCTTACTATTTTTGGGAATCGTACGAAAATTTTCTTTTGAACTTATGTATACGGTCATTGAACTTTATACCCACGTTTATTTTCATTGGGCTGTGGAAAATTTCGAAAAAAAATAATAAGATTTAACTACAAACAAAAATTTTTTCCAATAAAAACAAGTTAAATTTAGTATTAGTTTAACTACGGATTTTTTCGGTGTAGGATTTTAGTCCCTTAGGGATTTTGTAATTGATTTCGAGCCAAAGATGCTGCTTCTTTAAAATAAAGACAATTTTTGGTAACTATAAGCTTTAACTCTTTCAATTTAGATATAGATCACATTTATCGAATTTTCATTTTCTCCAAAATTATAACAAATACTTCAAAGTATTTTGTTAAATTTCAAAAAAAAAATTAAACCAAGGATTAGAAATTCTCAAAATAAGCCCTTGCCTTCATTTGTAGCTTTCTATCTTTAATCCAAAGATTCAATATCTCCGTTAAAGGATTTTAGTAATCCTTCCAAGCCAACGACGGTGCTTCTTCGGCTAAACTCGAACTTAATACCCACCTTTAAAAAAAAATAATAATAAAGTTAAAATGGCTTTAGTGCCCTGGTGGGTTCACTCTTTTTTGTGTGCAGAATCTTACTTTTATAAAAATTTAGAATACTAATATATTTGCGTCTTCTTTCAAAATATTATGTATAGGAATCAATGAATTCGAACTGGACTCTTAACTTAAAATTATATTTTTATATATAAACGCCGTTTTGGCTCAGAATGAAGAAACAATTAAGTAAACATATTCGTCATTAGTTAGTATATAATCAGGTGAAAGTATCTTTTTCCGAATTTTTAATAAAACGGATAAATTACATTGGTATATTAAAAAGCATTGCGGCGTGTATATTATTAAAAAAATGTTTGAGTAGCGTTGGAAGGCCAATAATTAAGACAAGGTGTTTTATTATTTTTTTTATAATTTCAAAAAATTTCGAATCTTTTATATTACTCTTTCTATTTGATATAAATTTTCTTTTTCCGATATAGAATCGCAATACAGAAAATCTTGGTACTCCAGGTACACGTACCAGCAGTGTTTTGCCCGATTTGCTTAGTCAAGCCTCACCAGCCACTCCGCCACGCCATGACAAATCATCTAGCGAAGAGGTAAGTGAAAACGTTTCATTCTGTCTTCGTCTATATTTTCAAATTCTATTTTATAAGTTTTATATTTAGTCGATAATTTAAATTGATTTGATAACTTCTGTTTCTGTTCATACGAACAATTGTTTAGCTACATTTGTATACTTTTTATAATAGTTTTATATTTTGTTTTGTTATTGTTATTTATCTATCGAATAGATGAAATGATACCAAATCAGATAATCAGACATCACTACAATTCATATATTGTCCGTTAATTTGTCATATGTCTGTCTGTCTGCTTTTTCTCATCCTATGTGATGTCTTATTGAATTATACAAAACATCAATTACGATTTTTTACATGATTTATTATATTTTTCACCTTTTTTGTTTTCCGTTCAAAATGCTTGTAATGTGTTATTTCGCTTATACAAATAAAAAAGGAACCATATATTTTGTTCATTCATTACTAATATTTAAAATCAATTTTTAATTTATATAATTTAAAAAATGTCTAAATTTTATATTTAGTAAGTTTTACATACATTTTCATTTAGATGGGTTCAATAGATTATATTTTGTTCACATACTATTTGTGACTAATTTAAACACACCGAAAGAAAAGCTTCTTAAAGTATACGAAATATACGTTACATTACTAAATTTGTTTGAAGTTCGCAAACCAAATTTCTAGTTCAAATGATTTACATTTATTTTATAAATAATGAAGATAATAATTTTGTTTGTATCAGCCATTTACATTATTGGTTTACTAAACAATGAAACTGTTCTTTCAGTGTATATTGCGGTGTGGTTATATTAATATTCCGCGCACACATGTTACACACAGACAAAACAGTTCAATTAAATTTTATTTTTTAATTGTATTTTACAAATTGTATTTTGATTATAGTTATATGATGAAGCAGTGATATAAACATTTATCAAACCTTGGTGGAGAAAATTGTCTAGCTTAATACATGAAAAGACATAATTCTTTCCTCCCAAACGAAATTTTAGAAAAACAAATATCGTTTTCCATTTGCTTCCATGAGGTTTTTTAATTCTTAACACCTTTTTATACAATTTTTATTCCATTTGCTTCCATGAGGTTTTTTAATTCTTAACACATTTTTATACCCACCACCATAGAATGGTGACGGGGGTATAATAAGTTTGCCATTCCGTTTGTAACACATCGAAATATCGATTTCCGACTATATAAAGTATATATATTCTTGATCAGGGAGAAATTCTAAGACGATATGACCATGTCCGTCTGTCTGTCTGTATGTTGTAATCACGCTACAGTCTTCAATAATGAAGCAATCGTGCTGAAATTTTGCACAAACTCGTCTTTTGTTTGCAGGCAGGCCAAGTTCAAATATGGGCTATATCGGTCAAGGTTTTGATATAGTCCCCATATTAACCGACCTCCCGCTTTGGGGTCTTGGGCTTAAAGAAATCGTAGTTTTTATCCAATTTGCCTGAAATTTTAAATCTAGAGGAATTTTAGGACCACAAAGAGGTGTGCCAAAAATGGTGAGTATCGGTCCATGTTTTGGTATAGCCCCCATATAGACCGATCTCCCGATTTTACTTCTTGGGCTTATAGAAACCGTAGTTTTTATCCAATTTACCTGAAATTGTAAATATTCTGGTATTTAAGACTCACAAAAACGTGTATCGGATTAAGTTTTTATCGGTCCATTTGGTAATGCCTCCATATAGACCGATTTCACTTGAGAGTATAGAAGGAAAATTACTTGAAACTCAATGTAAAATTTCCATATTTTATTTCTCGGCTGAAAATCTACAGATTTAAGATTTCAAATCAAGACGTTATTTTATAATTTTCTTGCACACTTACAAGATATGTTAATCATTCTTCTAAAACTCAAACAAAAATAGTCCTTATAAATCCAGAATCTGATGTAGTCTTCATAGGTAAAATCTTTAAATTTATCTTCGTGAAGTGTACTGGTTGAACTGATCTGCTTGATCTGTCCTCAAACCCTCTGAAATTTCAAAGGAAACCCTAATATTTGATTCATGGTGGTGGGTGTTTAAGATTCGGCCCGGCCGAACTTACTGCTGTATATACTTGTTTTGTAATACAAACAATGTAGAAAAAATTATTCGATTTTGTAATTTGTTTTAAATTTTACCTTGCGCCTTAACGGAGAATCGAACTGTGGACCATACAGTTTGTAAGCCAACACACTAACCACTGGACTACGTAGCTGTTATTGTCATCAACAGACAATTATCGCTATAGCCATCAATGCACAAACAGTCAAGCAGTTATATTTATAAAGCATAGTTTTCGGCGCCCACGAGCGGAAGTAAACAAACAAAGAAACGTTATTTCACAGAAACATTCATTTAGTTGGCCACCGTGGTTCAATGGTTATCATGCCCGCCCCGCATTCAAAAGGTGGTGGGTTCGATCCCTGCTTTGACCGAACACCAAATATTTTTTTTTTAATATATTCCAAAAATGCGCGGAAAATTCCCAAAATATGTTCGACATTACATAGTACTATATTACATTTTTACAAAATGTGTCTTATTAAAGACTTAAGGTCAGAAAAGAACATTGTTTGATATTAACGAAATGGACTGTGCTTTCGGATCAAAAATTGTTTTTTTTTATTGCAAAAATAAAAATTTGGCAACAAAAAATTTTTTTTTTAAAAGCTTTTGAGTTTGAAATTTTCGAAAAATTCAAAAAACTCTAACAAAAGAATAACGTTTTCGTTACACGTTTTCCAAACGTTTTTTATACCCTCCACCATAGGATGGGGGTATATTAACTTTGCCATTCCGTTTGTAACACATCGAAATATTGCTCTATGACCCCATAAAGTATATATATATTCTGGGTCGTGGTGAAATTCTAAGTCGATCTGAGCATGTCCGTCCGTCTGTTGAAATCACGCTAACTTCCGAACGAAACAAGCTATCGACTTGAAACTTGGCACAAGTAGTTGTTATTTATGTAGGTCGGATGGTATTGCAAATGGGTCATATCGGTCTACTTTTACGTATAGCCCCTAAATAAACTGACCCTCAGATTTGGCTTGCGGAGCCTCAAAGAGAAGCAACTTTCATCCGATCCGGCTGAAATTTGGTGCATGGTGTTGGTATATGGTCTCTAATAACCATTCAAAAATTGGTCCACATCGGTCCATAATTATATATAGCCCCATATAAACCGATCCCCAGATTTGGCTTGCGGAGCCTGAAAGAGAAGCCAATTTCATCCAATCCGGCTGAAATTCGGTATATGGTTTTGGTATATGGTCTCTAACAATCATACAAAAATTGGTCCACATCGGTCCATAATGGTCTCTAACAACCATGCAAAAATTGGTCCACATCGGTCAATATATAGCCCCCATATAAACCGATCCCCCGATTTGGCTTGCGGAGCCTCTAAGAGAAGCCAATTTCATCCGATCCGGCTGAAATTTGGTACATGGTGTTAGTAATAGTATCTAATAACCATGCAAAAATTGGTCCACATCGGTCCATAATTATATATAGCCCCTATATAAACCGATCACCAGATTTGACCTCCAGAGCCTCTTGGAAGACCAAAATTCATCTGATTCAGTTGATATTTGGTACGTGGTGTTAATATATGGCCTCAAACACCCATGCGAAAATTGTTCGAAATCGGTCCATAATTATATGTGTATAGCCCCCATATAAACCGATCACCAGATTTGACCACCGGAGCCTCTTGGAAGAGCAAAATTCTTCCCATTCGGTTGAAATTTGGTACGTGATGTTAGTATATGGTATCCAACAACCATGCAGGAATTGGTTCATATCAGTCCATAATTATATATAACCCCCATATAAACCGATCCCCTGATTTGACCTCCGGTGCCTTTTGGAGAAGCAAAATTCATCCGATCTGATTGAAATTTGGTACATGGTGGTAGTATATGATATTTAACAACCATGCCAAAAGTGGTCCATATCAGTCCATAATCATATATAGCCCCCATATAAACCGATCCCGAGATTTCGTTTTGGAGCCTCTTGGTACATTGTGTTAGTATATGGCCGTTAACAACCATGCCTAACTAGGTCCATATCGGTCTATAGTTATATATAGTCCTCATATAAATCGATTTCCAATCGCACAAAAATTGGCCCATATCAAGTTCATAATTGTATATAGCCCCCATATAAGCGACCCCCATATTTTAATTCTGGCTCCCTACGTACCGTGCAAAAGTCCATATCGATTCGTAATTATTTGTAGACTTACCTACACATACCTTTTTTGTCTAATATATACCACGTATGGACTAACTCACAATTTAGAAAACGATTTAAGATACCACAACCCAAGTAATTCGATTCTGGATGACAGTCTTTCGTAGAAGTTTCTACGCTATCCATGATGGAGGGTACATAAGATTCGGCCTGGCCGAACTTACGGCCATATATACTTGTTTTTTCTTTGCGTGTATATGTAAAACAAAAAATTATTTCTTTGTCAAAAAAGTACATATCCATAACAAAACTGTGTCGTTATGAATATGGGTCACAGGAAACTAAGCTCCAAAAATCCTATATAAAAAAGGACGCATACACGCAAAAATAATCTTTCCTCCCAAACGAAATTTTAGACAAACAATAATTTCGCTGAAAGGAAGTTTGTTTAGAAGGAAAGTATATACTTTTTGTGATAAAAGTTGCAGAGTGTGAAAACAATTTAATAAAGAGTAACTAACAAAAATGTTTTTAATTTTTTGATTAATTTATTCTTCCCCCACATCCTTCTAACTTCCACATGGTTAACTTTTCTGTAATACAAACAAATATTCGAGTTTATAATTTTTTAAATTGTCCCTTTCGTCCAAACGGAGAATCGGAGAAGCGCGGAACAAAAAAGTTTGTAAGCAAACACGCTATCTACTCGGTCATGTAGCTGTTATTGTCATCAACAGGCAATTATCAATATAGCCATTAACGCACCAGCAACACATATACACGCAAAAAAATAATTCTTTCCTCCCAAACGAAATTTTAGACAAACAAAGTTCGTTTCTCATTTGCTTTTCGCTGTAAGGAAGTGTATTTGGAAGAAAAATATATACTTTTTGTGATAAACGTTTATTCTTTTCCAGAATGTAAAAACAATTTCATAAAGACTAACTCAAAAAGAAAAAAACATTGTTTTCTTGCTAATTGCATTTTCCCTTACATCTTTCTCACATCCACGAGGTTTTTTAGTTCTTTACACCTTTTCCTGTAATACCAACAATGAAGAAGAAATTATACGATTTTATAAATTTTAAAATTTTTTTTTACCTTTTGCCTGGACGGAGAATCGAACCGCGGACCATGCACTTTGTAAGCCAACACACTAACCACTGATCTATGTACCTGTTACGGTCGTCAATAGAGAAAATATCCATATAAGTTATATTTATATAGCATAGCTTGCGGCGCCCACGAACCGAATAAACAAAGTTTATTTAACAGAAACAAACATTTAGTTTGGCACCGTGGAGCAGTGGTTGCTACGTCCGACTTGCATGCCAAGGGTCGTGGGTTCGATCCCTGCTTCGACCAAAGTTTTTTGTTTATATATTATTTTTTACATATATTCCAGGTATGTTCGGAAGATTCCGAAAAATGTTCATTATTACATTGTACTATATTAAATTTTGAACTGTCTTATTAAAGATCTAAAGTCAGAAAAGAACAGTGTTTGATATAAACGAAATTGACTGTGTTGTTGTTTCAAAAATAACTTTTTTTATTGAAAAAAATAAAAATTTTGTAACAAACGAATTTTTTTGGTGATAAAAGTTTAAAATTTTCGAAGCAATTCAAAAAACTCTAACAAAAGAAAAACGTTTTCGGTACACGTTTTCCAAACGTTTTTTTTCTTTGTGTGTAGTTAAGCAGTACTATTTATAGACCACATTGTTAGGCACACACAAGCCGATGTAAAAAAACGTTTCGAAAAATTTCGAATGGATGTTCGGCATTGCATAGTACTATATTAAATTTACTACGAAACTTGAAAATGTGTCTTGTAGAGCTCGACCGAAGAATCGGCTTCGGCATTCGACCAAAAATCGATAATCGGCCATGAATCGGCCTACGACGTCAAAAGGCCAATTAACCAAACCCGAAGCTTTTTCAATAATTTATTTCATATCGAATTGTCCCAGTGTTGAATTTGTCTCACTCAAAACATACAGTACGAATAAAACGAAAAAAAAATTATAAAAAAATCATATTTTTTGTCATTATAATATCAAACTATAGAATTTTGTATACTATGATGAAAAAATCGTGATATTGGAATAAAAAGTATTTATTTTATTGCAAAAATGCATGAGAAACTTTTGAACGTTTTGAAGAAATTAAAAAAAAGTGTAACAAATGAATAACGTTTGCGATACCCATTTTCAAAAAGTTTTATTTTCTTTGCGTGTATGGATAGAGTCCAAAGTAGGCTAATACGAAAAATTAATTAATTTATCACCCAAGGAGTTAAATCGGGATATAGACCGATATCCCGATTTAACTCCTTGGGTGCTATACCAAAACATGGAGCGATACTCACCATTTTGGCACACCTCTTTATGGTCCGAAAATACCTCTAGATTTCCAATTTCAGGCAAATTGGATAAAAACTACGATTTCTATAAGCCCTAGACCGCAAATCGGGAGGTCGGTTTATATGGGGACTATATCAAAACCTGGACCGATATAGCCCATTTTCGAACTTGACCTGCCTGCAGACAAACGACGAGTTTGTGCAAAATTTCAGTACGATTGCTTGATTATTGAAAACTGTAGCTGATTACAACAGACAGACAGACGGACATTTATTTATTTATTTATTCATTGCCTTTGGATTACAAGAATTCCTTACAGACAAAAAACTTAAAAATTATACATATATCAAAATCAAAAATATATGAATTCTAGAATTTCTAAATACTTTGATAAACTTAAACTAAAATCAAGTTCATAACAATTGGAGATATTATTAAATTCATTTAAGGCACGAGAAATAGGCTCATTTGCTGAATAATTACTTTTGTGTATACAAGTATAAAATAAAGCTCTACTACGCAAAGATCTTGCGGGTACATTAAATGAAATTAACTCAAGAAGTTGAGCACAATCAATAAAACCAGAAATTATTTTAAACAAGAAAACTTGCGATAAATATGTTCTTCGATTTTCAAGAGTCATTAAGTTAATTAATCGACATTTATCAATATAAGAAGGAAAAGGATCCGAAAACGGTATAAAGCGTAATGCGAACATAATAAATCTTTTTTGAATTCTTTCAATGCGTCCCGAATAAACACCATAGAAAGGACTCCAAATACATGAGCAGTATTCAAGATGATATCGTACCAATGCTGTATATACTAATTTCAGTGAATATGGATCCCTGAAATGTTTACAATTTCTCTTAATAAAAGCGAGTAAGGAGTACGCTTTTGGTATAATAGTATTTATATGACTAACAAACGTAAATTTGAAATCAAATATAACACCCAAATCTTTAACCTCCTCAACTCTCTCAATACTATATCCATTGAGTTTATAGTCATAGAAAACTGGATTTTTACATTTATAGAATGAGATCTTGCGACATTTCCCGACATTAATCGTCAGGAAATTGGAAGAACACCAACCTGCAAGACTATTTAGATCTTCTTGAAGACGGCGTATATCACTAATACAACTTATGCGCATATATAACTTCAGGTCATCTGCATATAACAAAATTTTAGACCATTTCAGACAAGAAGGAACATCGTTAATGAATAAAACAAATAATAAAGGTCCCAATATAGTACCTTGGGGAATCCCAGATGTAGCAACATACACATAAGAACAACAGTCATCAATATTCACAAAATAATTTCTATCGAGCAAATAAGATTTAATCCATTGTAGAAATAAAGAATGAAAACCTAAAGCAGCTAATTTTTGGATAAGTATTCTAATAGACACTTTATCAAAAGCTTTGGATAAATCAGTATATATTGTATCAACTTGATAACCGCGCTCAAAATTAGAGATACAATAATGGGAAAATAAAGCTAAGTTTGTTGTAGTTGATCTTCCACGGACAAATCCATGCTGAAAGGGAGAAATAATGGACTTTACTGCAAAGTATAGCTTCTCAAACACAATGTGTTCAAAAATTTTACTAACATTACATAATTTAGAAATAGGTCTATAATTGGATATATTATCCTTAGCACCCGATTTAAAAATCGGAGTAATCGACGCCAACTTCCAGCTGTCATGAAAAAATCCTTCTTCTAAAGACATTCTAAACAACATCAGCAATGGTTCAACCAAAGAACTGGCACAATTTTTAAGAAAAAATGGTTATATTGTCTTAGAATTTCTCCCTGATCAAGAATATATATACTTTATATAGTCGGAAATCGATATTTCGATGTGTTACAAACGGAATGACAAACTTATTATACCCCCGTCACCATTCTATGGTGGTGAGTATAATAAAGGGATATGGACCAAGTACTAGAAAATGTTCCCAACTGACACCGGTATAGAAAAGTGCAAAATTGAGTACACCGAAAAAAGTGAACTGTTTTATAGGAAGAATGAACTACCTCGCACGAAAATTGAACTAAATTTTACTCCACATTTTGAGATTTCCACAAAGCGTTGTTAAAACCAGGAAAATTTAATGACCTGTTGTACTTTTTAACTGCAGTTCACGAAATTACATTCTCTAATAGAAGAAAAAATGAACTAAAAGTAAAGAAAAAAATCATTGGCGTCAAATCATCACCATTTTAACCATACTGTAGTTCATTCTTACTATTTTTGGGAATCGTACGAAAATCTTCATTTGCTTTAGGTCATATTGAACTTATGTGTACGCTCATTGAACTTTATACGCACGTTTAGTTCATAAAATTTTTGAGACATACTTAAAAAAAGTAAGATTTCATTAAGCTGTAGAAAATTTCGAAAAAAATAATGAAATTTAACTACAAGCAAATAATTTTTTTCCAATAAAAACAAGTTAAATTTAGCGTTAGTTTAACTACGGAAATTTTTTTTCTGTGTACATGCAAGTTTTTTTTGTTATGTTTATTTATCTCTCTGAATTATTTACTTTTTGTTTTGAGTTTTTTTATTGTTTTATTTAGAATTGAAGAAGGAAAAAGAAATATATAAATTGTTTTGAGTTTCTTTATTGCTGCTTTTGAAAAAAAAATAATTATGTACTCATTGCTGTACGCCACTGTATATTCCAAAAATGTTCGGAAGATTCCTAAAATATGTTCGACATTACATACTACTATATTAAATTTTTACTATGAAACTTCAAAATGTGTCTTATTAAAGACTTGAAATTCAGCAAAGAATCAACACTTATTTATTGTATTTCAAAAATAAAAATTTTGTAATGAAAAAAATTTTAAAATTTTAAATTTTCAAAGAAATTCGAAAACAAACTCTGACAAAAGAAACGTTATGCAAACGCTTTCTTTTCTTTGTGCGTGTACTTAAAGGGTGATACGGTCAAAATTTGGTCAAGGGAAAACGCGTGTAAATCGGTGAAATCGTTTATTTAAAAAATCAAATTAAATTTCTTTTTCAAGTTCAATTAGTATAAAATTCAGGAAAAATATTCAGTTAGGCTTTCGCTTTTCCAAATCCGAATTACGAGCCTCACGCTTGACACCTGCCATCAGATTTTGTACAGCCACCTTCTTCGCCGCAGAAAGCCAGTTTGCCTTGAACTGCTGCTCGTCCTTAGCAGTTTTTTTGGTCATCTTTAGGTCCCGCTTGACAATAGCCCAGTATTTCTCAATTGAGCGGAGCTCTGGCGTGTTGGGAGGGTTCTTGTCCTTGGGAACCACCTGCACGTTGTTGGCGGCGTACCACTCCATGGCCTTTTTACCGTAATGGCAAGATGCCAAATCCGGCCAAAACAGTACGGAACAACCGTGTTTCTTCAGGAAAGGCAGCAGACGTTTATTCAAACACTCTTTCACGTAAATTTCTTGGTTGACAGTCCCGGAAGCTATGAAAATGCTGCTTTTCAAGCTACAGGTACAGATGGCTTGCCAAACCAGATATTTCTTTGCGAACTTTGACAGTTTTATGTGCTTGAAAATATTTGCTACCTTTCCCCTTCCTTTTGCCGTATAAAACTCCTGTCCCGGAAGCTGCTTGTAGTCGGCTTTGACGTAGGTTTCGTCGTCCATTACCACGCAGTCAAACTTCGTCAGCATCGTCGTGTACAGCCTCCGGGATCGCGCTTTGGCCGTCGTATTTTGTTTATCATCGCGATTTGGAGTCACTACCTTCTTGTAAGTCGATAGTCCGGCTCAATTTTTGGCTCGATGCACGGTTGTAGACGATACACCCAGCTTATTTGCGGCATCTCGGAGAGAGAGGTTAGGGTTTCGCTTGAAACTACCGGCAACTCTCTTTGTCGTCTCAGCGGCTACCGGTTTTCGATTTCCCCCCGATCCAGACTTCCTGGCTGTCGACAAACGTTCCCCAAACACTTTAATTACATTTGTAACGGTTGATTTGGCAACTTTTAGCGATTTTGCCAGCTTTGCGTGCGAGTAGCTCGGATTTTCGCGATGCGCGAGCAAAATTTTGATATGCTGCTCTTCTTGCTTGGACGGCATTTTGACAACTGAAAAGTGAACTCCAAAATCAAAATAGGAGCAACATTCTACACACACACACCTTCAAAATGAGGGGTGTTCAGGTTTTTTAAATGCAAAATTGAAAGAAATACGTCAAGTTTATATTGACCAAATTTTGGCCGTATCACCCTTTATTACGATTTAATGATTTTATTCTACACTCAAAAAAAAGTTTACTTGGATCCAAAGATTTTGACCTTCCCTTGAGGATTTTGGTATTGATTTCGAGCCAAAGATGCGGCTTCTTTAAAATAAAGAAATTTTTTAGCGACCTATCTGGCTTTAAATCTAGGACCAAAAAAATTAAAATTAGGATACAGATCTCATTTATCAAATTTTCACGGTTTATTAATAAAGGTACTCACGTACAAACAAATGCCACTCCAAAAATCCAAATTATAACGGATACTTCAAAGTAAAAAATGTTTTCTTTATTCCAAAAACCTTTAAACCAAAGACGCTAAATCCTCAAAATAAGTCTTAGCCTATATTTGAAGCGTTTTTATCTTAAATCTAAAGTTTCTATATTTCGTTTAATTTATGGACAATTTCTTTAAATCAAAAATGTTTTTCTTTACTTTAAGGAAAATTAGCCTTAGTTCAAAGATATGCAACTTTAACGGAGGGACGCAAATTTAAAAAAAAATGTGTCCTAAATTTAATGAAAATAATTTTTGAAGCAAAGATTATAAACTTTTTTAATTATAATTTCATTATTTTAAAGAAAGTCGACCTTAATCTTTTGTAAATTTCGCATCCTAAAATTGAGGTTGCGTAATCTTTAATATCACGTAAATATTTTTTTCAGTGTACACTACGAATGATTTGCGAAGTACTTACTGTGGATAAATCTACATATTTTGTTTTGTACTCGTAAGTCCACCACGGCTTGACTTTCCAGTACTAAAGGATAGGTGTGGAAATCATAAAATTGCTTGTATAAATATAAAAGGGACTCCACTTTTGCCATCATCTGTTGTTTATCACTGCTCATCACTTTATGATTTAGCTATTTTTTAATTTACATGAATTGGTATTAATATTTCGTAGTTTTTTTTTTGCCCATTAGTTTAATACATAAGTTTTGTTATATATAGCATATATATACACCATTATTATGTTTTGTTTTTATAAAAATATATTACCTAGATATAATTATTAACCCAAAACCAAAAGAAACCCTTTATAAACCAAAACATATTTTTCTTCATATTCATTGTGCTTTGTCTTTCCGCGACGTTTTGTTTTCTGTGAGCTGATGGCCACTACGAAATTTCAATATTGAATTAGGCAAATTTACCTAATAATCTCAAAGAAATAGTAAGTATTAAAATGTAAACAACAAATCGTTCTTAAAAAAAAAACAGTAAATACATAAACACCACCATCATTGATTAGTTTAAAATAATATCGTCTACTATAGACGTTATGAAGCAAATCCCTAAATATAGCATTCAATCCAAATCATATTTTGTAAATTCATATTATACTACGTCTATGTTGTTGCTCTCACACTTTCTTTCTATTTCTGGATCACATTTCGTTTGCAATATTAAAGAAATCAACGATCTTTATCTTTTATAATCTCTATATAAATATATATATTAATCTTCTGTGTTTATTCTCCTATTAAAAATAAATAAAACTTTCCCTACAAGTGTGTTGTTAATCTCTTTTTTTATATTATTGATTGATAGCGACAATGTTAATTTGTGTATAAAATTTTATTTCATTATGTGATTAAGTTTATTATTTATATCTGATCGTCTAATTGTAACAATCTTCTCATTTGTATTGTAAAATGTTTTAATTTTCATTAGTTTTTTTTTTTCACACTTTGATATAATGGGCAAACTACCATTTATTTTCGTAAGGATATTTGGTAAAAATCACAAGATTCAAGTTCTCAGAACAAACTTATATAGCTCTTGAACTAATTGAGGTAGGTCCTGAAAGTTACAACGGACCTTCTAGGTTCAAAATACTGACCACTTTGTTAAAATTTTGCAAAACAATAAATTGTTGGGCCCATATCTCGCAAACTATAAAAGACATTCGCACGCAGACGCGAACTTTTTTTGGAGGATTTTACTATCCAAAGTAAAATCGGTTCAAAATTGCGGATTTGAAAGCTATAAAAATTTCATACCCCCGAGGTGACCAACTTTCAACGCCTACAGGACGTTGAAACACCTCAGCTTTCACACAAGGAATATATTAACATCTTTATCCCTTCCAAAGTTGCAAATTTATTAAAAAAAAAAAAAACAATGTGCGGCGGCGTTTGAGTTCTGGTGGCCAATCGAAGGTCTAAATTGTCAACTAACCTTTTTGCAAGTAAACCAGATAATTTTGTTTGTTCACAAACTGCTCAATTTGGAATGGCTTCTCAAACTTGGTAACGGCTCTTTCCAGTCTAACTTTTTTTGTGCATCGAAGTTCATCAAATCAAAGTTTTGAGTGTTCAAAAATGCAGTTGTTTGAGCCGATGTGTAAAAACTCCCATTGTCGTCATTGTGAAGAGTGGTCCGTCTTCGACAGTTGATTTTTCTGATTTCTTGTAAGACAAGTGCACTAAAAGATGAGTTTCCATATAGGAGGAACGAAATTTTAGATAAGCAAATATTTCTTTTGACGCCAAACAAAATTGTTCTTCAAAGGCGAATAAATAAAATTAGAGACAATTGTTGAATCGTTTGTCATAAATTCGGATTTAGTTGCTCTTAAAGAAAATGCTTTATAAGAAAGGAGAATTTCGTTTGTCTAAAATTTCATTCCCGAGAAAAGTATTTATACTGTTCTGCATTGTTCTAGTGGTACGATTGCGACATATCCAGTTTATCAGAGAAAACAGGCTATAACTTTCTTGGAAGTGTTTGGTTCATCCGGAAATACACCTACAGGCGATTGCTGTTTACCTTCGGGCTCGGACGCGCAAATTCACGATTCATCACCTGTCAGGATGTCATGGACGTGTTTCGAAGCACCGCGATCATTTTTTTTTCTTTTGTTTTGAGCATTTCTTTCGACCAAACGACGCGAGCCTTTTTTTTAAAATTGCGTGGGGTCAAATGTTCATACAATATTGAATGTACGCTGGTCCCACAAATGTCTAAGATTGTCTCAATCTTGCGATAGGTCACATGATGATTTTGCAACATCAGTTGGCGCACTGAATCAATGGTTTCCGGATGAACAACTGATGTTAGACTACCTTTGCGAAATTCCTCTTGGAGCGGACTACGCCCTCGGTTTCACCATGCCATCTATAAACAATGGCCCTTGGCAGAGCTTCATCGTCAAAAATGGAATGGAAGATCATCGATGCGCTGTTGTTGAATAAATCCATGTCGAAAGTTCTAAACTATAATCACACGGAAATATTCGTTTTATTCAATTTTTTGGGCGAAATGCAGTGTTGCTAGAAGTAGGGGAAATTCCCTACATGTAGGTTTTTTTCTAATATTTAGCGTCTTGTAGGGACGATTTCACTCAGCACAATTTGTAATAATTTTTACATTTTGGTGGCTCTAGAGGAGGATAAGGCTTGATCTTTAACAATGTGTGGTAACCACGGTTACCACTATAGTACATTTTGTCAAAATTATATTTCTATAGAAAATTTTCTCAAAATTTTATTTCTTTTAAATTTATATAGAAAATTTTCTCAAAATTGTATTTCTATAGAAAATTTTGTCAAAATTTTATTTCTATAGAAAATTTTGTCAAAATTTTATTTCTATAGAAAATTTTGTCAACATTTTACTTCTATAGAAAATTTTGTCAAAATTTTATTTCTATAGAAAATTTTGTCAAAATTTTATTTCTATAGAAAACAAGTAAGTAAAGTAGAAAGTCGGGCGGGCCGACTATATCATACCCTAAACCATCCTTACTGAATTAGTAAACATTTGTAGGGTAACATTGATATAGGTATGGGAGATAAACCGCAGTTGCATATTTAAGAAAATTAAGGGGTACATGTTTTTGGGTGCTTTGTATCAATCTGACTATTGCTCATAGTCAGTGTTGCCAGGGAAAATGTTCGGTTTACCCTACAAGGACAAAAAAAGTTCCCTACTTTCCCATACATTCCCAAACAATTTTCCCTAGTATATTTTTCGTTAAATTTAAATAAATTTTACAAAACAAAAGTACTTTATTATCTTAAAACATGAATATGCAACGTATATAACTTTGTTGTTGTTTGTATTACCACCACGGTTGCCACAGTTGGTAGAATTCTACCCAAAATAGTATTTTTTTTTTTTTTTGTTAAATCTCTATAAAAATAAAATTTTGAAAAAAGTTTCTATAAACAAATTTTTGTGAGAAATTTTTCTATAGAAATAAAATTTTGACAAATTCTATATGTTAGAAATAAAATTTTGAGAAAAAATTCCATAGAAATAAAATTTTGAGAGAAATTTTTATAGAAATAATATTTTGAAAAAAAAAATCTATAGATACAATTTTGACAAAATTTTTTATTGAAATAAAATGTTGACAAAATATTCTACAGGAATAAAGTTTTGACTAAAATTGCTATAGAAATATTTGTTTGGTACAATTGTGGTAATCTTCAAATTTTGTTAGATTTTTTTTTTGGCACGAGTGGTAGCTGTTGTTACCACACATTGTTAAAGATCAAGCCTTGCCGGCTTCTAAATTCCTCCTCTAGAGCCACCAAAATGTAAAAATTATTACAAATTGTGTTGAGTGAAAATGTCCCTACATTGTGGCCCTACGTCCCTACAAGACGCTAAATATTAGAAAACCCCTACATATAGGGAATTTCCCCTACTTCTGCAACACTGGCTGTAGTTGATATTGCACCTACGGAGTTAGTCTGCCACTAATATTGAGCCCATTATTAAAAAAGAGAAAATCGTTTAATTAGTGTGGGTAATAAATCCAAATTTGTAAAAATCGAGCAATATTCTTATGTAAGAGCTACAAGTACGTATAAATACGATCGGCTAGTACATCAAAATTTGAAATTTGATTAACATTGGTTAATAAATAAGAGTACTATGGCCAAATTTTGGAAAATCCAGCGATGCATATATATATATATGGAAGATATATCTAAATCTGAACCAATTTGCATAATATTTTGCGTTTTGGGTTTGATTAATACCAGTTAAGAATGAGGTTATTAGGGGCGAATTTTTCAAAATCGGGCTATACATATATGGGAGCTATATCTACATCTGAACCGATTTCGATTTTGCACATATAGTTAGTACTAACCAGTCCTCTGGTTCTAGCCAACTTTGAGTAAGATCGGTTCTATGGCCAAATTTGGGAAAATCGGGCTATACATATATATGGGAGCTATATCTAAATCTGAACCGATTTCGATGACTTTTGCACATATAGTTAGTGCTATAGAAGATTACATTTAGCCAACTTTGAGTAAGATTGGTGAATAAATAAGGGTTTTATGGCCAAATTTAGAAAAATCGGGCGGTACATATATATGGGAGCTATAGCTAAATCTGAATCGATTTCAATGATTTTTTGCACATATAGTTAGTGCTATAGAAGATTACATTTAGCCAACTTTGAGTAAGATCGGTTGATAATTAAGGGTTTTGTGGCCAAATTTGGGAAAATCGGGCGATACATATATATGAGAGCTATATCTAAATCTGAACCGATTTGTATGAAATTTTGCAGACTTGAAGGGCGATGAAAAAGATTACCTTTTACCAAATTTGGTGACGATCCGTTTGAAAAAAAGCGAAACGTGACCCCATTTGTCGAAATCGGGCGATACATATATATGGGAGCTATATCTAAATTTGATCCGATTTCTTCCAAATTCAATAGCGTTCGTTTCATCAAAATCGGTTAATAATTGCGACCGGGATCCTGTGAACAACAATGGACAGACGGACGGACACCAATCGCTAGATCGACTCAGGAGGTGATTCTGAGTCGATCGGTATATATTTTATGGAGTCTAAAATCAATATTTCTGATAGGCACATTTTTTGGCAGATCAAACTTATTATACCCTGATTACTATGTGGTTTAGGGTATAAAGGGTGATATGGTCAAAATTTGGTCAAGGGAAAACGCGTGTAAATCGGTGAAATCGTTTATTTAAAAAATCAAATTAAATTTCTTTTTCAAGTTCAATTAGTATAAAATTCAGGAAAAATATTCAGTTAGGCTTTCGCTTTTCCAAATCCGAATTGCCGGGCCTCACGCTTGACACCTGCCACCAGATTTTGTACAGCCACCTTGTCCACCTTCTTCGCCGCAGAAAGCCAGTTTGCCTTCAACTGCTGCTCGTCCTTAGCAGTTTTTTTGGTCTTCTTTAGGTTCCGCTTGACAATAGCCCAGTATTTCTCAATTGGGCGGAGCTCTGGCGTGTTGGGAGGGTTCTTGTCCTTGGGAACCACCTGCACGTTGTTGGCGGCGTACCACTCCACGGCCTTTTTCCCGTAATGGCAAGATGCCAAATCCGGCCAAAACAGTACGGAACAACCGTGTTTCTTCAGGAAAGGCAGCAGACGTTTATTCAAACACTCTTTCACGTAAATTTCTTGGTTGACAGTCCCGGAAGCTATGAAAATGCTGCTTTTCAAGCCACAGGTACAGATGGCTTGCCAAACCAGATATTTCTTTGCGAACTTTGACAGTTTTATGTGCTTGAAAATATCTGCTACCTTTCCCCCTCCTTTTGCCGTATAAAACTCCTGTCCCGGAAGTTGCTTGTAGTCGGCTTTGACGTAGGTTTCGACCGTATCACCCTTTAAAAAGGATCTAAAATGTTGGTACTCTTTTTCATGGAAAAAGGTTGCAAAAAGGATCCAAATGTGTCGCGGTACCAAATGTGTTTTACTCAAAAAGTAGCAATGAAATGTAGGAAAGTATCAACTTTATCAATCCTAATACGAGATTTTGGATTTTAGGTACTTCATTCTCCATATTAGCCGGTCTACCTGCACGCGTGGCTCACCAAAACCAGCTTGCGACCACTTTTAAATTTTTTTGAACCAATTTTTATGCTAGCTATCTAAGAATAAGAGCCACCGTGGTGCAATGGTTAGCATGCCCGCCTTGCGTACACAAGGTCGTGGGTTCGATTCCTGCTTCGACCGAACACCAAATAGTTTTTCAGCGGTGGTTTATCCCACCTCAGTAATGGTGGTGACATTTCTGAGGGGTTCAAAGCTTCTCTAAGTGGTTTCACTGCAATATGAAACGCCGTTCGGACTCGGCTATAAAAAGGAGGTCCCTAGTCATTGAGCTTAACATGGAATCGGGCAGCACTCAGTGATAAGAGAAAAGTTCACCAATGTGGTATCACAATGGACTGAATAGTCCAAGTGAGCCTGATATATCGGGCTGCCACCTAACCTAAAACCTAAAAAATAAGATCGTTATTCAATTTATCTTCGAAAAATAATAAAGTCACCGAAGGATACTACTCGTTTTCCATTTTTTTTTTGTAATACACGGATAGTGCAAATCCAAATCCATTTTGGATATGGCTGAGATTTTGACAGTAGCCGTAACATACTCTTGCGATACTCTTTCATCAAGTGGTGAAGCTAAGTACTTATCAGAACACCCTCATAATGTAGAATTACAAAAATAAGTGTGAATACTACAATAAGTGAAATATAAGCCTATATACAAGTATATTTTAGAGTAATTAATAAAGTTAATTGTTTTTAATTAGATGATTAAAAAAAAATTTTTAAATCTCATAATCGAAAAATTAAGACACATACATACAACGCACTTTTACATAGATTTTCATACATACACATTATGCTATTTAGGTGTATTTTTTGTTACTAATTATTAAAACTTCACTATTTTGTATATGCTCCAAATGAATTTTTACACATATACGTATTTTTATACACTTTTTTGGAAAATTCTATTCGTGTTTTGGTTTTCTAAGATGTTTAAAATATATCAATCACTCATTACATCTTCAGTTATAGCTTTCTATTTTATGTTTCATGGCGTCTGGGAAAGACTAATCACATTTATTTATTTTTTTTATTATATTTTATGTTAAAATCACACAAAGTGAGACATTTGAATTCCCCTATAGTTCTATCAAATAATAAAAATAAAAATAATAAACAAAACTAACAAAAAAAAACTTCATCCAATTGAAAACTAAAAATCATATTTTGTTTACTTTAAACTCCCGAGTAGTATCTAGTAATATGGAAATGGGCATGCTCTCGTTTGTAAATCTTCAAAGTTATTAAAAGGTTTTTTTGTTTTTAGCCTATCTATAAATCATAAATAGAAATGTAAATTATTCATACATCATTGTATATAGCAATGTAATTTTATTATATTATTAAAAAAATATTTTGTAAGCTATTCTAAGTAAAAAAATTGTTTCTTTTGTTCTATCTTCAACATTTCCAGTACCAAGCGGCCATTAACTCATCAGTGCATTCCACTCCTTCCAAGTCGTTCATTGGCGGTGTTTCTAATAATTCACCCCAATCGACAATTTCTTTGAATTCATCGTCGTCGCGGCAAAACAGTCCCAAAAACTCAATTAGTAAAACTCGCTCTTCCAGTAGCATTACTAATCTGTTACACAAATCTGCTTCTTCCTCTTCCAATACATCATCGGCTGCCTTGCCTGTGCCACCATATGCTTTACAACAGAAACAGCGTAGTTTCCTGACATTTGGTTTTGGTGCTGGCGGTTCTGGACCATCTAGACGTGAATCACATGTAAATGTGAATGTGACACCGACATCGCATGAGGCGTCCAGTGACACGCCAGAAATACGCAAATATAAAAAGCGCTTCAATTCGGAAATATTGTGTGCCGCCCTCTGGGGTGTTAATCTCTTGATAGGTACTGAAAATGGTTTAATGCTTTTGGATCGTTCGGGTCAAGGCAAAGTAAGTATAAAATTTCCCTAGTAGTTTTTTCATTTCCTAAAACCATAAATATTTTTTCTAAGGTATATCAATTGATATCACGCCGCCGTTTCCAACAAATGGAAGTATTGGAAGGTCAAAATATCTTGGTTACAATATCGGGTAAAAAGAATCGTGTACGTGTATATTACTTATCCTGGCTTAAATCGAAAATTTTGCGTACAGATGGTCTCTCAGATGTAAGTTCTATTATAGAAAATTAGACAAGTTTTTTCTGACCTTTACGCAACCGACTTACATATGCTTACTTCTCTTATACTTACAGCAAGTTGAACGACGTAATGGATGGATAAATGTTGGTGATTTACAAGGTGCTGTACATTTTAAAATTGTTAAATACGAAAGGATTAAGTTCCTAGTGATTGCATTAAAAGACTCAATAGAAATTTATGCTTGGGCTCCTAAACCATATCATAAATTTATGGCATTTAAGGTATGTGGAATTTGTATATATTGATCGTACTTGCTTTCTAATGGATTATGTGTTACTTATAGAACTTTGGTGAATTGGAACATCGTCCCTTGCTAGTTGATCTTACAATTGAAGATCAATCTAGACTGAAGGTTATTTATGGCTCAGCAGAAGGTTTTCATGCTGTTGATTTAGATTCAGCTGAAGTATACGACATTTATCTTCCTAAGCATGTAAGTACCTCCTCATTTTCTATTAAATAGCTTCAAGTAAAGCTCATCGAAATGAGTGTTGACAAACAATAATAATAATAATAGCAGACAGAGGTTTTAACTTGAGTATATTTGAATAAAATAAATTTGTTATTCTTAACAGCAAAAAAAAAGTTCGCTAAAACAGCACTTTTGGTCTGCTGAGAAAGGGAAAGAAGTCAATGCAGTTTTTTTTTTTCAATAAACATCCGTTAGTTTTCTCTGCTGAAATATTAAGCTAAAAAATTTACTAAAAATATGGCAGAAATATTGCTGTCACAGAATCCGGAATTCCATCGAAAAATCATCTTGACTAATGAGGCTCATTTTCAACTCGGTGCCTGCAGCTCGAAGCCCCTCCACCTAAACGTGATTGGTACGATTTTTTGGTCTGGCGGGTTCACACTTTTTTGTATACCCACCAATATAGAATGGTGACGGGGGTATAATAAGTTTGTCATTCCGTTTGTAACGCATCGAAATATCGATTTCCGACTATATAAAGTATATACCAGGGAGAAATTCTAAGACGATATAGCCATGTCCGTCTGTCTGTCTGGCTGTCTGTCTGTTGTAATCACGCTACAGTCTAATAAAGCAAAATAAAGCTCAAACTCGTCTTTTGTCTGCAAGCAGGTCAAGTTCGAAGATGGGCTATATCGGTCCAAGTTTTGATATAGTCCCCATATAAACCGACCTCCCGATTTGGGGTCTTGGGCTTATAAAAACCTTAGTTTCTATCCAATTTGAAATTGGAAATCTAGAGCTATTTTATGACCACAAAGAGGTGTGCCAAAAATGGTGAGTATCGGTCCATGTTTTGGTATAGCCCCCATATAGACCGATCTCCCGATTATATTTCTAGGGGATTCCATCCAATTCGCCTGAAATTGGAAATCTAGAGGTATTTTAGCACCATAAAGAGGTGTGCCAAAAATTGTGACTATCGGTTGATGTTTAGGTATAGCCTCCATATAGACCGATTTCCCGATTTTACTTCTTGGGCTTCTAGAATCCGTATTTATTATCCAATATGGTTGAAATTGGAAATCTAGAGGTATTTTAGAACAATAAAGAGGTGTCCCGAAAATGGTGAGTATCGGTCCATGTTTTTATATAGCCCCCATATAGACCGATCTCCAGATTTTATTCTTGGGCTTATAGAAACCGTAGTTTTTATCCAACTTGCCTCAAATTGGAAATCTGGAGGTATTTTAGGACCATAAAAAGGTATGCCGAAAATGGTGAGTATAGGCCTATGTTTTGATCAGATAGACCGATCTCCCGATATTACTTTTTGGGCTTCTAGAAACCGTAATTGTTGTCCACTTTGCGTGAAATCAAAAATCTGGAGGTTTTTAGGAATACAAATAGGTGTGCAAGAAATGATTTTATTTTTTAGGCTTCTAGAATCCGTAGTTTTTATCCAATTTGCCTGAAATGAGAAATCTACAGGTATTTTAGGACCTTAAATATGAGAGCCGAAAATGGCGTGTATTGGTCCATGTTTTGGTTTATCTCCCAAATAGACCGATCTCCCGATTTTACTTCTTGGGCTTTTAGAAGTTTTTATCAAATATCGGTCCATGTGCACTGATAAAGAAAATTGTTTGAAACTGAATTACAGTTTCCAGATTTTACTTCTGGTAATCATTTAAAAAATGGGGATAAAAATGTATAGATGTTAGATTTTAAATCAAGGCGTTGTTTCATTTTCTTACACACTTGCACACGATGTTTATGATTCCTCTAAAACTCAAACAAATATTGTTCTTATAAATCCAGAATCTGATCTAGTCTTCGTAGGTAAAATCTTTGAATTTATCTTCGGGAAGTGTACTGGTTGAACTGATCTGCTTGACACCAAATCCCCCTGAAATTTTCACAGGAAACTATAATATTTGATTCATGGTGGTGGGTATCTAAAATTCGGCCCGGCCGAACTTACTGCTTTATATACTTGTTTGTAGATGAGGTTGGATAAATAGTTAGGGGAATGATTAATAATTTGTTATGGTCGGAGTTGGATGGTGTTGATCTGGACAACGTTTGCTTTCAACATCTACGTGCCTCATAAGCAACGAAGGTTAGGTTAGGTTAGGTGGCAAAAACGAAACTGTTGCTCTTTTACATGAAGCGGTCGGTGCAATCATAATTAACCACCCAGATCTTGTGATTTTAACACCTTCATGTTGGCCCATGTGAAAAACGCCATCAACCCAGCACCGATTCAATACCTCAAGAAAAGATTTGGCTGGTATAGATTTTCATTATTAACGGCATACCTTCAGTTTTATTATAACATAAGTATCCGATAATACAGTCTATATTATTTTTGGACGTAGGTGGGTACGTGAGATTTGGGAGTGGATCCAGGTCAAATATTTCTGCTAATCTAATTATACCCTGCTCCACACTGTGGAACAGGGTATTATAAGTTAGTGCATATGTTTGCAACACCCAGAAGGAGACGAGATAGACACATGGTGTCTTTGGCAAAAATGCTCAGGGTGGGCTCCTGAGTCGATATAGCGATGTCCGTCTGTCCGTCTGTCCGTGAACACATTTTTGTAATCAAAGTCTAGGTCGCAGTTTTAGTCCAATCGACTTCAAACTTGGCACAAGTATGTGTTTTGGCTCAGAATAGATCCCTATTGATTTTGGAAGAAATCGGTTCAGATTTAGATATAGCTCCCATATATATATTTCGCCCGATATGGACTTATATGGCCCAGAAGCCAGAGTTTTAACCTAATTTGCTTAAAATTTTGCACAAGAAGAACAATTAGTACTATAGTCAAGTGTGCCAAATTTTATTGAAATCGGTTCAGATTTAGATATAGCTCCCATATATATCTTTCGCCCGATATGGACTAATACGGTCCCAGAAGCCAGAGTTTTACCCCAATTTGGTTGAAATTTTGCACAGGGAGTAGAATTATCATTGTAGCTAAGCGTGCCAAATTTGGTAGAAATCGGTTCAGATTTAGATATAGCTCCCATATATAGCTTTCGCCCGATTTACACTCATATGACCACAGAGGCCAATTTTTTGCTCCGATTTAGTTGAAATTTTGCACAGGGAGTAGAATTAGCATTGTTGCTATGCGTGCCAAATTTGGTTGAAATCGGTTCAGATTTAAATATAGCTCCAATATATAGCTTTCGGCCGATTTACACTCATATGACCACAGAGGCCAATTTTTTGCTCCGATTTAGTTGAAATTTTGCACTGGGAGTAGAATTAGCATTGTAGCTATGCGTGCCATATTTGGTTGAAATCGGTTCAGATTTAGATATATCTCCCATATATAGCTTTCGGCCGATTTACACTCATATGAGCACAGAGGCCAATTTTTAACTCCGATTTAGTTGAAATTTTGCACAGGGAGTAGAATTAGCATTGTTGCTATGCGTGCCAAATTTGGTTGAAATCGGTTCAGATTTAGATATAGCTTCCATATATATTTTTCGCCCGATATGGACTTATATGGCCCCAGAAGCCATAGTTTTGGCCCAATTTGGTTGAAATTTTGCACTAGGAGTACAATTAGTAATATAGTCATGCGTGCCAAATTTGGTTGAAATCGGTTCAGATTTAGATATAGCTCCCATGTATATGTTTTTCTGATTTCGACAAAAATGGTCAAAATACCAACATTTTCCTTGTTAAATCGCAACTGCTTAGCCGAAAAGTTGTAAAAATGATTCTAATTTTCCTAAACTTATAATACATATATATCGAGCGATAAATCATAAATAAACTTTTGCGAAGTTTCCTTAAAATTGCTTCAGATTTAAATGTTTCCCATATTTTTTACTAAAATTGTGTTCCACCCTAGTGCATTAGCCAACTTAAATTTTGAGTCTATAGATTTTGTAAAAGTCTATCAAATTCTGTCCAAATCAAGTGATATTTAAATGTATGTATTTGGGACGAACCTTTATATAGCACCCAACACATTTGACGGATGTGATATCATATCGAAAATTTAGATCTACAAAGTGGTGCAGGGTATAATATAGTCGGTCCCGCCCGACTTTAGACTTTCCTTACTTGTTTTCATAGAGGATTAGTGTATAAAATCTCATGATTCATTTAATTAAAAAATATTTGAACTGAAATTTAAATTACGATTAGCAGAAAATTTCAGCAAACTACCGATTTTTCAGTAGTATGTCTGCAGTTTCAAAATAGCAGATTGTTTACTGCTAAAACAGCAGTCAGGATTTGTTATAAACAGCAGTCTTTTCTATGAATTTAAGTAATGATCATCGAAATTAATATTAAAAGGCAATAATAATAGCAGACAAAGATTTCAACTTGAAACTTGAATTCCGTCACAACCCGTTTTTATGACCTGATGGTATTTTCATCACTACTCCATACGTGTTATACCCAGGTTAAAAAAAGCGTCGCCATAAAAGTAGTGAAAATGTTCTTTTTGGTTCTGGAAGTGGTCTTTTTGGATCCGAAAGTGGCAGAAGCGATGAATTTAACATGGACTTGTCATAGGACGGATGTGCACCATTTAAACAGCACTGAATTTACATCACTCCTTAAGGTGTGATCCGGATTCAGTGTTTTAGATGTGAATTAAAAATTGTTGTGATAATTTGCTAAATAAATATTTTTTATAATTTGTTCTATTTTATTAATTTGAAAAAATTTGAAAAAAGCGACTTGTAAAAAATTTAATTAAAAGAACTTCCTGTCTAGTTAAAATAAAGAACATCTTTGGGAGGACATTTCTAGAAGTGCTTTTAAAGTCGTGCCTTTAGAAGAACTTCTATTTTTTTGCTGGGTCATTATTCATGGCATTCACATACGACATTCTTTTCAAGTCATCTGCGCACGCCATAGCACTACTGAATGTCCTAATTGTGCGTAGACCTAACTACATGTTGTCAAAACCATGGATGTGGTCTTTGAGTCTAAATATTTGATACACCGGCTAAATCAAAATTTTGCTGGTCTCCGTCCAAATTAAAATTTTAAATTTTCGCGCATCCACTACAAGGTGAATGTAAATCAATTCCACCATCTTTTTGTTCTACTCTCCCATATACACCGGAATTTTTCGTGAAAGTAATTCATTAGCATGTCATCGTGAAAGTTGAATTATGTTTGCGATGGATGTATTTCCGGCTAAAAAAAAATACTCAATTAAATTGAAAAGTTTTATGTATAATACATCAGTTTTATTTAAAAAATGTTGTATTTACCCAGCAAAAACTCTCATTACCTGGTAATCTTGTAGGTAAGCCTATTTAAAAATTAATAACCACTTATTAATTGGCATCGCTTCAGATTACATTTACATACGCATGTCCTAGAAGGAAAGTACTTCTCCCCAGGCATACTTTAGGCCATAAAATAAGTAGTGCATTTAAAGCATATAATCACCTACTATGTAATGACTTATTCGTAGATACACCAAAGCTAGCAAAATAGCCACTTATTGTCTCAGGCAACCAAAACTCGAAAATATTGATTTCTATCGCCGATTACAATGGATCAAAATATGGCGAGTGATGCTGTAATAGAAGAACTACTTGACTAGAAACGAATATTGTATAAAAAAAATCTAATAAATAATCTAAATAAGATGCAAATTAATTTCACACTTAAAATAGAAATAAATGTAGGTTGTTTAAGGGAGTTGGATTCGTGAATTACGTTATAATATATGCAATAGCCAATTCACATAAAGTTCGAAATCTACTAA
Source organism: Haematobia irritans (assembly GCF_050003625.1). NCBI lineage: Eukaryota > Metazoa > Arthropoda > Insecta > Diptera > Muscidae > Haematobia > Haematobia irritans. Next base: position 110,018,643 of record NC_134400.1, read on the forward strand.
AAGTGGATTTTAAGTCTCTTTTTCATTTGAAATTTAGTTTAAGCGCATTTTGGAAGTGTAATGTGAATGAGGTATAAAAAAGCATTTATTTAAAACATTATATGATAATGTCATTAAACACAATTATTATGAAATATTTGTGACAAAAATTTCTTAAGGGAAAATTTTTCAGAATTACCGTTACATTACATATTCTTTTTGATTTTTTATGTAAGTGCTCGATTATGTGAATAATTATACCTAATGGTACCATCATTTATTCTATTTTATTAATTCGTTAACTACAACTGCCTAAAATTTTGAGAATAACAATTCGAAAATTACCGAGAAGTATTTATTTTTGTCATTACAAGTTAGTCATTATAACTCGCCGCAATGTAATGTAACGTGTAATGACAGCTTTACTCCTGGTAATGTCAATTGTAATGAGATGTGGTTACCTAGTTTTTGCTGGGTAATTAAAAGAAATAAATTAAATAAATCCTCTGAATTCCACTTATTTTGATTGATTTTTTTGTGATTTGTGCAACCCAAATGATTATAGAAAAGTTATAAAAGTCCGTGGAATTCAGGACACCAAGTTTTCATGTTCGTGTTTTATGTTTTCTGATAGGTCAGCCTAGAAAATGAGCTGAATCACTGCAGGGAATTTAGAAGCCGCTATTGTCATCGAATTGCTCAGAATTTTGTATTCTGTGAAGCCTCCAAAGTGAAAAGTGGAACCTCTCAAAAGTAGACAACTTTTTTGAGACGTTTTCTATACTATCGCATTGAAATTAACCTCTCTTAAGTGTTAATTTAAAGATTTTAAATTAACACTTAATTTAAAAGATTTTGTATATCTTTTAGTATGCGAATGAATAAAATAAATAAATAAATAAGTGGACACCTCCCAAATGTGGACAAAATTTTTGGCCACCGTAGATGTCCACTTCTGAGAGGTTTCACTGTATGTCCATATTTTGATATAGGTCTATATGGCCGATCTTTCAATTTTAATTCATGAGATGTTCATTTTCTTACAACAAAATTTTCTTAATTCTTGACATTATAAGCGGATTTATATAATTACAATTACAAAACCGAAGGTTTTCATATACTAACATCGTTGTAATCAAATCTATTTGGCTAATTGTTCTTCTATATATTTAATTTCAGACTCAGGGTGCAATTATTCCACACTGTATTGTGGCTCTTCCAAATTCAAATGGTATGCAGTTATTGTTGTGCTACGACAACGAAGGAGTTTATGTGAATACTGTTGGTCGTGTGTCTAAGAATATTGTACTACAGGTAGGTCACTTGAATCAATTTAAAGAAGCGACTAATATTCTATTCCACATATGTGTGTTTAATTTTAGTGGGGAGAAATGCCCACTTCGGTAGCCTATATAGGAACTGGACAAATTATGGGCTGGGGCAATAAAGCAATTGAGGTAAGCATAAATATTTTATTTGTTTCCACAATTAAGTAAATATTGACAAAATATATTTTGTATTCCTTTTTCCAGATACGTTCAGTTGAAACTGGTCATTTAGATGGTGTCTTTATGCACAAAAAGGCGCAACGTTTGAAATTCTTGTGCGAACGTAATGACAAAGTATTCTTCAGTAGTGCCAAAGGTGCTTCATCGTGTCAAATCTACTTCATGACTCTCAACAAACCGGGAATGGCGAACTGGTAACAAATATGGTCCATAGATCAAACTATGAAAAAACAACAATAACAATAACTTCATTAGGCAGTAAATCATCAACCACTACCACCACCTATATTTCCCACTTGAACTCATTGCCATTTTAAAACATCCCCTTACTCCAACCTCGATAAAATCATCATCACGCTTATAGAGTGAAAAATTACTGCTGAATAAGATGTATCAGAGGGAAAATGAGTATTTTCTATAAATGTTTTCTTTTTTTTTTTCAAATTAAGAAAAACTATACCGAAATATTTTAGATGATAAAGGTCCTGAAAATGGAAAAGTCATCCATTATTTTATATCAATTATTATAATTTTTTTAAGAAATTAAAAAAAAAAACAATTAGTATTAGGCGAAATCAATAAGAAGAAAAAATTATATAATATATTGAATTCGCGAAAGGAAAAAAATCCCTATGCAATGTGAAGCAAGTTATATAAGAAAGCATAATTACAAACTAGAATTTGCAATACAAAACTACGTTTAGTAATTACAATGAAGAAATTGGAACCTAAAAACATATATATATCCCAGATTTAAACCAGGTTTATAAAACTTAAAAATAAAATCAACAAAAATTGAATTATATGAATATTCAATGTAAACATCTTGTACCACACATAGTCATAAATCAAGCAATTTAAAAAAAATAGACTTCAATGAATCTGGACACGAATGAGTAAGAAAAGCAATACAGTTGTTTTTGTTGTTTGCCTAAAATGGCCCAAAAAGAATATAAAGAGGACAACACGTTTCGGTTGGATTAAATATCGTGCATAATGTTTTACCCCAACCTTTTAGTGAAGCAGATTTGAATGGGGCTCGATTCGAAGTATTCAGTGTATGTACTGCATTAATTGGAGAAATATTGAGTATTTTTTAATTAATCCCGGAAAAACTATAGTTTGAAGGTAATTTATATCATATCCAGCTATGGTCACAAAAATAGTATTGAATAATTGTGTTATTCTCATAAAATAGTTACAACTTATTTTAATTTTTCAAAATTGGATTATCATCCAATTGTTAATAATTTTATATACTCATAAAACAAATTTATAAAAAAGAGAATATTTCATGAAAAGCTGAATTGTTCACAGAAAAAAAATCCACTAAAATTTTTCCAATTAAAGTCTTGAGTTTTAAAAAATATTCAATTAAAAATTTAATAGATTCAACAAATTTTTTAGTCGAAACAAAAATCAATCACAAAAATTAATAGTATCAATTAATTCTGTGATTGAAGACATTTCAATTAAAAAAATAATTGGATCAATTAATTTCGTGTTCGAATCAGAAAAAAATATTTTGGTGTGTTGTTACGATCACGCCAATACTATACTTTTCAAAAACTTTGATTAAAAATTGCATTTTTATTAACTTAAAATGTTTAAAAAGTATTGAATGACTTCATTGGATAATTGCGATAGTTTCAGAAATAAGAAGTAGCTTAATATTTTATATGTTATAAAAAATAAAATTGTAATTGGGAGCAATTGCTGCTAAAATTCTCCCGAAAATATTGAAATACATTCAATTGTTCAATAAACTATTCTTTCCGATCTACTAATATTTGAATCTAGTGTTCACTATGACCATTTTTAGTATGCTAACTGTAAGGTTTTCAAATGATAACATTCAATCGATGCCTTAATAGTACACTATATTATTTTCACAATTTCAACTAACTTTCAGATCAAAATAGAGATAATAAATTGAATTTCCCATTTTAACAAATACGATGATCCAACCGAAATTATTGTCGCAATATAAACCACTTATACAATATAAATAAATTTGAAAACCAATCAAACAATCCTAAAACTTTTCATAAAACAAAACGAAAAGAACATGTATCATAAATGCTTAAACAAAACTCCTCTTTTTCATTTATAAAACATAAAGTATTCATACAATTTCGCGCTCACTGCTTAATTTAGGAAAAAAAGCATAAGGGAATAAGAACACAATTTACTCATATACAAAGTATATTAATTTTATCAAGCGTGACCCACAACAAATTATCTTGGGCACGTTTCTTTACCCTAGTTTTCTCTTAACATTATATGAAAAAATATATGCAAACCCATTGAAATTTGTTTTCAAACCACTCCTTTTCTTAGTGCTAAAAGAAAAATAAAGTTTAACTTTAGTTGGAAATTGTAGATTTTTTTATGTATTCTATACAGTAATACATTTTAATTGATTTTCTATCACATAATTATCTTTTTTAAATAAGAAAGCATTTAATTTTTTTAGTAATTATTATTGAAAAATCAAAGTATATAAAACATTATTTGTTTTAAAAATATATATATCATAAAAGTTTAGCTAAACTACTAAGTTATTTTTTATTATAATTATTATTATTATTATTGAATTTACACTATTTAATGTTGGCCGCCGCAACTCTACAAAAAGGAAAAAAATGAAACTAAAAGTTAACAAGCTTTTTCAAAATTTCAAATATACATATATATATGAATTTGTACAGTGATGGGAATAATGTAGAGTTTGTTCTCGCAATTTCATATCATTTTCATTATTATTACGGTATTATATTTGATGTCTCCAGTCCCCATCTCTTTTTCTATGTTGTCCATATTTGTTTAATTATCGATGTGTTTTTCCCTTTTCTTCTTTTATTTTTATATATTGTATTTTTGTCTATTAACCCTCTTAATGTTTATTAATAAAATATGTAAAACGCCATTTGTATAAAATTAAGTGATAACTATTACAAAAAAAAATGCTTAAAATCACATCTTTGTTTTTTTTTCTCATAAAAAAATTCCGAATCACAAAAAAGTATATACAAAAAAGTAATTTTTTTATATTTAAGTAACACAATCACCCCACTATGCATGCAACATCTACAAGAAAGAATCAATTAAAATTAATTTATAACAGAAAAAAAAACGAAACGAAAATGCAACCATACCGTTTATATAAATAATGAAAGGAACTTCACAAAGTAAAAATATATAATATAATGGAAACTTAAAAATAATAAAGAAAATTATAAACAAACACACAGAAAGAATTATTACATTTTGAAGTAAATAAAATACAATTTATATATCGAAGACAATTGTTCATTTCATTCAGTTATATCATAGACCAATTAAAATAGATATGTTAACTGACGTCTTGAGAACACTAGCATATCTAGTGTGCGGTTCAAGTTTAAATAGGGCCATATTTGCTTGGTGTCGTTACAACCCTTGCAATTCTCCCATCGAACATTTACCATCATGACAGCCTTCTCACGCAGTAAGAGCTTGCAGGTAGCCAAAGACATACCAACAGATTCCTGGAATATGTAATGTAGTTCCTAGCCTTGCTAACTCATCTGCTTCGCAGTTCCCCGGTGTGTTCCTATAGCCAGGCACCCATATTAGGTGAATATTGTACTGCTCAACCTTCTCGTTGAGATGTTTGCGGCAGTCGATGGCCGTTTTCGAGTTAAGGAACACAGAGTCCAAGGATTTATTGGAGGTTGACTGCCTGAGTATATATTAATGCCAACATTTTTTGGAACATTACTTCTCAGCCAATTCGCCACCTCTCTTATTGCTAATATTTCAGCCTGAAAAACACTACAGTGATTAAGTAATCTTTTCGCTATTCGAAGTTCCAGATGTTTAGAATATACTCCGAAACCCACTTGTCCATCCAATTTGGAGCCATCAGTGTAGAAATCTATATATCTTTTATTCCCCGGGGTCTGTGTACACCACGCCTCACTGTTGGGAATTAGAGTTTCAAACTTTTTGTCGAAAAGTGGTTTCGCCAGAGTGTAATCCACTACGTTAGGCACATCTGGCATTATTTTGAGGACCGTACATTTTTTCCGACCACAGCGATAGCTCGCGCAACCGCACAGCCGTTGTTGCAGCTGTTTGGCCAAAATGTCTAAAGGCAATAGATGTAGCATGACATTAAGGGAATCTGTTCCTGTCTTATTGAATGCGCCTGAGATACACAAGCACGCCATACGCTGAACTTTATCTAAACCTGTCGGTTGCTAAAGTGCCGGCCACCAATGCACAATTTTCGGTTTTAGTCCCCACGTTTTTCCTATTGCCTTTTTGCACGAGTACAAAGCTACCGTGTCTTTTCTCGCTCTTTTTCCAATATTAAGCTTAAAGTTCAGCTTCCAGTCCAGAATAACGCCAAGGTATTTTGCACACTCACCAAAGGGAATTTCAATACCCCCTAAGGATATGGGCTTAGCCGTGGGAGTTTCACGATCTTTGCAGTACATGACTAATTCTGGCTTTGCAGGATTTACTCCACGGCCATTCTCTTTCGCCCGTTTCTCAGTCACCCGGAGGGCTCTCTGTATAACATCTCAGATTGTGGATGTGAATTTTCCCCTGACTGCTAGAGCCACATCGTCTGCGTATGCCACCACTTTTATACTTTCTTTTTCTAGGGAAACCAGAAGGTTGTTTATAGCAACATTCCAAAGAAGAGGTGATAGAACTCCTCCTTGGGGAGTGCCTCTGTTCACATAACTTTGTATGTTTGCTTGTCCCAGTGTGGCCGAAATACGTCTCCTCATTAGCAGTTTGTCTAGCAGCCTAAGTATACCTGGATCAACATTCAGAGTTGCCAGTCCATTTAATATAGAGCTCGGATTGACGTTATTGAATGCCCCCTCGATGTCTAGAAACGCCACGATTATGTATTCATTGACAAATAGTGAGCTTTCAATAAAGCTGACTAGTTCATGCAAAGCAGTCTCAGTAGACCTGGCCTTCGAGTATGCAAGCTGTCGTTTCGAGAGCAAACTTGTATCGACGCTAGTTCTAAGATAAATGTCTATCAATCTCTCCAGAGTCTTAAGTAGGAATGAGGATAAGCGGATTGGTCGGAAATACTTCGCACTCGAGTGAGAGGTTTTTCCCGCTTTAGGTATGAAAACGACTTTTGTTTCCTTCCACTTTTCTGGAATATATGCTAAGTTTATACATCCTTTATATATCACCGTCAACCAGGGGATAATTCTTTCAGTCACTGCTTGTAACTCCGCCGAAGTAATTCCATCAGGTCCGGGGGATTTGAATGGCCCAAAGCTATTTAACGCCCATTTTATTCTAGATTCCGATACAATTTCCTCGATAGGAAATGACCGCTGAGCCACTGTGGCACCGCCAGAACATGGTTCAACCGTCTGATTTCCAAGAAAATGTATGTCCAATAGTACCTCCAGCGTCTCCTCACTGGACGTTGTCCAATTGCCCTCCGATGTTTTAATGAAACCTGGAGCGGAGTTAGTGAATGCTAGTACCTTCCGTAGTCTGGACGTCTCGGACGTATTCTCAATACTGTTGCAGTAAACATTCCAAGAGTTATGCAGAGCCTTTCTCAGTTCTCGCTTCTATCCTCTCAAATTCTCCTTGTAAGCGTCCCAATCCTCAGGAGCTCTGGTGGACTTTGCTTTGTTAAAGAGCTGCCTGCAGGATTTCCTCATGTTACTTAACTCCGTAGACCACCATGGTGGTCGATTTTTCCCCCTTGGCTTCCATCTAGGGCATGCAGCTTTCAGTGAGATACTGAAGGCCTTAGTAATCCTCTCCACTGCATGTTCGATATCTTGCACAGTGCTCATAGTTGTCTCTGGTATTTCCGGTATCATCATATCGAACGATTCCCTATACCTATTCCAATCAGCTTTCCTAACATTTGGCGGAAATATGGTCTTTGAAGTACGAACAGCCAATCTGAAACTGATGTAGCGATGATCTGAGAAGCTATGTTCCCTCAAAACTTGCCACTCAGATATCTTATCATTCAGTTCCGGAGAGGCCAATGTGACGCCCAACACCTCCCCTGCCAACATTTTTTGAATTTGGGGGCGCTTCTGAGAATCCCCACTACGTCGAAAACAGTCATATACGATATCCAAAACTCCTCGGAAAAGCGCCGTCACTATTGAGAAGTTGTACCACGCCAAGTTACTACAAAAAAGTATCGCATGAGTGCAATTATTAGGTGCCCTTCTGGATACATTTAGAAGGACGCCAATAAGAGCCCCTTCAAACAATCAGACAAAGTGAATTTTAAGATAGTTGTAAAAGAAACATTGTGGTCAAGTAAAACACGATTGTTTAGATGTTTATTGATTTTATTAAACATTTATAAATTCTCATAAATATAACATTTATACGACTATCACATCACATTTAACATATTTTTATGCATTAATAAAAGATTGATGTTGAGTTACAAGTTGCAAGTTACATGTTGTAGCGTCTATCAGCCAGTGCTTTTATTTCCAATGGAGGCAGCGTGTCTGGAAAAATATTTGAAAAACTATCACTTTATTCCATTTGGAAAGTCAAAAATTGTTCACCAATATACCTTTCACAATTTTAAGCGAAATAACTATCTTTTCAGCACTTCATTATCATTTTTATTTAAATAAATTATAAGAAGCTAGATGTGCTTGTTGTTTCACAAAATATAAAATGGCTCTTGTAACAATAGTGATGGCAAAGTACTTTCATGCGAAAAGTGATGGCAAAATACTATCACAGTTGGCGATTGTTGCAGTGTCACTTACGAGTCTGTGGTAGCGATGAGGATGAAATGGAACTTTGAAATGCTGGCAGGGTCTTGCCTGTTTTTGGTGACGATGGTTGGTGCATCTCCCTTATGATGTGGTGTTATTCTTATTGATCCTTTGGTCAGGTGATATATATGACCGTGGGAGTTACTTACAGGATAGGATAGGTGGTACGAAAAAAAATTTGGTTTGGCAATTGAATTTAAGAAAATGAATAAAAGTGTAAAAAATTTTAAAACTTAAATTAGGTAAAAATTAAATTATAAATAATTTGTAAAAATTAATTAATTACAATTTTACAATTACGTTCCTAAGAAATCAATAAATTAGGTATATTTTTCAATTCTAATTGCCATAGTTTTCATGATTGATACAAAAAATATAATTTTTGACATATTAGATCATTTGATTTTATATATATGTTTTTGTCTTTCTTGAGACATATTTGGAAAGTGCCTTTGGAAATAAATAAAAAACACTAATTTCATTTCAATTTCAAATTTTATTTTACAAAACAAAGTTTAATTTTATTTTTCTTAAAACAACAATATAAAATATATGAAAATTAAAATGTATATTTAAAATGTTTGCTTTAATAAAATTACATATAAAACAATTTTAAATTATATATCAATAAAAACATAATAAAATATAATACTATTTATTTACATAAAAAAATTAAATAAATACATAAATTTAAAAAATCTAAATTTAAATAAATAATAATAATATATAGTAACGGAGGAATAATGGTGATGAGGGCGATCGAGACTGCAACTTGCTTAGGATTAGGAAGGCTCACTTCTGCCGTCAGTTAAGTGCTAAAAAAAGAAATTAAAAAATATTGAATTAAAAATTTTATAATAAAATCAATAAACTAATAGACTTACCAATTTAAAAGAACGAACTAATGGATTTTTTGACTTAATGTCATGCTTTTTATATGCATTTTTTGCAGTTCATCGCAGTCTATATATTTCGTACGGAATATTAAATCGTTTTACAGGCAGGGCGAGCTCTTTCTTTATCCGCGTCTAAACTCTCCGATACCCTTTACACATCTCGGACTGCAAACTATATCTAATGGAGGTCTTATCAGAGATAGCCGGTTCCATTAGGATCCTGAGACTCCCCTGTTTCCTGAAAATTCCCTGGTTCCTGAGAGTCCCCCGTTTCCAGAGATTTCTCAGGCTCGTGAGAGTCCCCAGGTTCCTGAGAATGCTCAGGTTTCTAAAAGTCCCCAGGTTCCCGATAATTCTCAGGCTCCTGAGAGTCCCCAGGTTCCCGAGAGCCTTCAGGTTCCCGAGAGCCCCCAAGTTCCCGAGAAATTATAGAAACATGAGAATCCCTAAGATCCCCAAAATTCTCACTTACTTACCTACTATCAAATAGTTCAATCGTTAGGTATTTTAATTTAAATTCAATTTGCTCTGCAATTTTTTGTGGGATATTCGATTCTTTGTTTGTTTTTAATACGCTACTAGTACGCATGCTTCCATCAACTTGATTCACATTTAGATATAGCTCCCATACCCTGCCAACATTTTTTGAATTTGACGGCGCTTCTGAGAAATCCCACCACGTCGAAAACAGTCGTACACGATATCCAAAACTCCTGGCAAAAGTGCCGTCACCATTGAGAAGTTGTACCACGCCAAGTTACTACAAAAAAGTATTACATGAGTGCAATTATTAGGTGCCTTTTTTAACAAATTTAGAACGACGCCAATAAGAGCCCCTTCAAACAATCAGAAAAAGTGCATTTTAAGATAGTTGTAAAAGAATCACAACACATTTAACATACTTTTTTTCATTAATAATAGAATGAAAGTTACATGTTGCAGCGTCTATCAGCCAGTGTTTTTATTCTCGATGGAGACAGCGTGTCTGCAAAATATCTGAAAAACATTCACTTTATTCCATTTGGAAAGTCAAAAATTGTTCACCAATATACCTTTTACAATTTTAAGCAAAATAACTATAGGGCTGTTTTCTTTTAGCACTGGATGCAACATTTGTATGGGCTATCCAGAACATCGTTGCACTGGTGTTCTATCCAGAACATCTCATCAGTGCAAATCGCGTCGATGTTGCCAGATTGTATTTTGATAAAGTGACACTTCTTCGATTCACAATAGCAATTTATTGTGACTAATTTATCGAAAAACATGAAATTCAAAGTGGTACAGTGTCATAAATAATCGCAGCAATAAATATTTATTACTAATTGGAGCATTTCATACATTAAAAATGCAAGATTTCACTTCTTTTCTGTGATTGTTTTTGAACAGCTGATGACAGTGTTGCATATTTTTGGAGATGTCCTGGATAAACGAGTACTCTGTTTTCTTTTAGTCCTCCACGTCTTAGGGCATCCCTTATGTTTTCAGCACTTCATTATCGATTTTATGTAAATAAATGATAAGAAGCTAGTTGGGCTTGGTGTTTCACAAAATATTATCACAATGGACTAAATAGTCTAAGTGAGCCTAAATCTTAATCGGGCTGCCACTTTAACCTTCACAAAATATAAAATGGCTCTTGTAACAATAGCGATGGCAAAATACTTTCATGTACATTTTGTGCTTTTTGAGATGCTTCCCCATCACAGTTGGCGATTGTTGTAGTGACATTTACGAGTCTATTGTAGCGATGAGGATGAAATGGAACTTTGAAATGCCGGCAGGGTATATATGTATGACCCGATTTTTGCAAATTTGGCCTTAATCGCCTAATTTATTATCCTTACTCATATTTAGCACAATGTAATCATTTATAGTTACAACTATACCCGCAAAGTCATTGAAATCAATTCAGGTTTAGATATAGAACCAGATTTTGCAGAATCGCTAATAACCTTAGTTTTGCATACCATAGTGCAAGTTCTAAAATTCCGTTTGTAGTAACGGAGTTGGAACTACCTTTATTTTTGAATTTAGGGCATATATATATAAATATATCTGCATACGTTAAATGGATTTCCGTGAAATTTGTGACGTCCTGAGCTTAAATCCAGCTATGGTTCCATACTATTACAAAATATCTGACAAACATTTTACACAACAAAAACTGTACAGGAACAAAATGAAACCATGTGGGATACCAACGGAGTTTATGGAGGGATATATCGTATATAAACCATCAATAGCGGCTAGTAAGAGTAATGGTTTCCATTTACAAGTTTCTATATAGGAGTGATTTTTGTCGATAGTAACATCGTCAGCAGGATAAACTCTCCCTAGGAATCCAGAGGCATCATCTGTATTAAACGTCATTTCACGATAACATCAGCGTTGCATGCCCGTTTCCGAAGATTTTGCACACTAACGATTTTGGTATTGATTCCGCGTCAAATTTGAATTTATTCGTTTTTTTAAGCTTTTTCTTCCTTTATGAGCTATCAAAGTGCTTAAAAAAACGTGCTAACGACAATTTAAATTTCCAAATTCAGACTCGATTTCAAGTAGAAATTATTCTATGTATCAAATAAATACGTCTTTAAAATAAAGTGTTGAAAAACCTCTTCTATTTTTGAACGCTTTTTTGGTTTGGGGTCAAAATACAAAAACTTCACAAATTTAAAGACTATTTCATTAATTTTAAGAATTTTTCAGAATTGACCCTAGCCTAACAATATTTTCTTTCATATAAAGATACCCATTTTTAAGTTGAATCACTTAACTATAAGGACAAAACGACATCACTGACAAAAAGACTTTATCGACTTTTAAATAAGGAAAACAGTTCATATAAGAGAAATTCACAAATGCTATTACCCTGCCAGCATTTCAAAGTTCCATTTCAACCTCATCGTTACCACAGACTCGTAAATGTCACTTCAACCATCATGAAAAGGTACATCAAAAAGTACATGCAAGTAATTTGCCATCCCTACTGTTAAAAAAGCCATTTTTTTGTGAAACGCCAAGCGCAACCAGCTTGTTATATTTTAATTAAATAAAAACGAAAATAAAGTTCTGAAAACATAGATTATACGCTTAAAATTGTGAAAGGTATATTGGTGAACAATTTGGTGATTTTCCAAATGGAATAAAGTGATTGTTTTTCAGATATTTTACAGACACGCTGTCTCCATGGAATAAAAACACTGGTTGATAGACGAAGCAACATGTAACTCGCTACTTGTAACTCAACATCATCATTAATGCCAAAAATTATGTTAAATGTAATGTGATAGTGGTATAAATGTTATATTTTTAAGAATTTGTAAATGTTTAATCAAATTAATAAATATCTAAACAAACGTGTTTTACTCGACCACAATGATTCTTTTACAACTATCTTAAAATGCACTTTTTCTGATTGTTTGGAGGGTCCCTTATTGGCGTCGTTCTAAATTGATCTATAAAGGCACCTAATAATTGCACTCATGCGAAACATTTTTGTAGTAACTTGGCGTGGTACAACTTCTCAATAGTGACGGCGCTTTTCCGACGAGTTTTTGATGTCGTATATGATTGTTTTCGACGTAGTGGGGATTCTCAAAAGAGTCCCCAAATTCAAAAAATGTTGGCAGGGTATAAGCAAAATACGCGTTCGTATTTTAAGGACTTGAAATCTTTAGCTTCATGACAATATTTTTTTCAGTGTACAAAGCATTTCACATCTACTATTTTAACTTATGTAATAACATAATAACTTGGGAATATTATAATAACATAAAAAGGACACCATAAACGAGTCAAATGCTAATATTCCTAATAATTTACTTACAGGTTATCTAAAGAATTTGTATGGTAATAGTAGATTTAAAGTTTACGTTAACTTTTTTTAATGTAAAAAACAAAACTTTACAAGGTGTATTTGCTGCAAAAATGTCCCGCATAATGGCGGGGATCATTATTAGGGCTGTTTTCTTTTTGCACTGGATACAACATTTGTATGGGCTATCCAGCATAGACCAAGGAAGGTATAGACATCTCAAGTGAATTCACCATGGTTTTGTTTATTTGCAGAGCGCAGTCATTCCACTCAATTGCGCAGTCAAGTGACTCAATTTCTTTTTGGAAAACAAGAATTACCGTACAAAGCAGCCAATTTGCATTACAAAAAAGGTGTGAATGGATCAAATTTTATAAGCTTTTACAATATTTTGTGTTTCATCAAGAGAACAAAGGAAAGAAAACAAAAATAAAGCCAAATTAAAAAATCACTCAATTGCAGACGAAAAAGAGCCCTCTACGGTGTGCAGACAAACTACAGCTCTGTGAATTCATTTGAGATGTCTTATATTTAATTGGTCTATGTATCCAGTACATCGTTGCACTGGTGTTCTATCCAGAACATCTCATCAGTGCAAGTGACGCTTCATCGATTCACAATAGCACTTTATTGTGACTAATTTATCGATAAACATGTAATTCAAAGTGGTATAGTGTCATAAATAATCGCAGCAGTAAATATTTATTACTAATTGGAGCATTTCATACATTAAAAGTCCAAGATTTCACTTCTTTTCTGTGATTGTTTTTAAACAGCTGATGACAGTGTTGCATATTTTTGGAGATGTCCTGGATAAACGAGTACTCTGTTTTCTTTTAGTCCTTCACGGCTTAGGGTATCCAGTGCTAAAAGAAAACAGCCCTATTAATGCTTCAATTGAGCTTTGACATACATCCCAATAAACACAGGATGAGCGTTTTTCAAATGCAACAACTTTTCAGTTTGAGGGTAAATATAATTTTCAACATAAATTCAACTTGACTTGAAATAGCTCATCTTCAATACATCTTTAAATTGTTTGCGAATTACTTCCAATTTGGCAAAATGTTGACGAAATCTTTGAAAAGTTGTTGAAGATAATATGAGAAAACTTTGACAAAACACTACCCTAAAATGCAACGAAAAAACCATGTGGTTTTCAATACTTATTTGTGCAACGAAGTTCGTGGTCAATTGCAAGAAATAAAAAAATGGAAAATTTTAGACAAATAACCAAATAGTTTATAAAAATAGGTGAGTGAAAATAAAAAATTAAATAAAACTTTAAGGAAGTCACTAAATGTATATCTCTTTGCAGAAAACTAAAATTATGGATTATACGTTCTTGAAAACATTAAAAAGCTGACCGGTGAAAAAATGGTGGACAATTAACTGGATCTGTTTCAAATAGTTTATAATAATTGGTACGTCAATATGAAAAATTAAATCAACACTTTAAGGTGAGTATTAAGTTCGAGTTTAGCCACTAAAATCGCCATTTTTTCACGATTACTTTTCTTTAATAATACTTTTTAAGGAATACAAACTTTGTGAAAACTTGCTTTGGGCTATTCCCTATCCAGTTATTATAAAATCTGCAACAAATATGTATAATTTTATACCTTTTTTTACTGTTTTAGTTTTCACTTTAGTGAAAAAACTCGAACTTAATACCCACCTTTAGAGAAGTCACTAAATTTAAATCTCTTTGCAGAAAACCAAAATCTTTGGATGCTACATTCTTGCAAACATTAAGAAGCTGACCAATGAAAAATGAGTGGCTTATCGACAAGAAAAAGTTTCCAGAAACATTACAAGTGCAACCAATAAAATTGTTAAAAACAACAAATTGTTGAAATCAACAACTTCTGGATGAAAATGTGCATCACATCGTCAGTTTAATTCATATGCTATTATCAGTTTAAAATGGATATTTTGTGAATTCCTTCTGCTGGAAATCAATTCTAACACCCGGTCCAGTACGTTCCTAATTTCAAATTGACCGCATGTTAATAAATTTTAATGCTGTTTTATGACACCAAAAGGAAGGAAATCGAATTATCAATGCAAAAGTGTTTACTAATAATGTTTAAGATATTTAAAGTTTTGTTGTTTGTTTGTTTTTTTTTTCTTTGTTCTTATTTGTTGATATGTTTAATAAGATTATTATTTATCAATTGGTATTGTAGTGTATTATGTAGTGTAGTGTATTATTATATATTTTATTTTGATGAAAATGAATAAATTATACACAATTCATAGAATTTTGGCTTTGACTTTCAATTTGAAGTGGGGATATCATTCATACAAATTTAGGTTGAAAAGTATTTGCAACGATGTTAATTTTGAATTTGACTCGCATCGAAAATTGTTTGACAAATTATTGAGTAGCGATGCATTTCAATTTGAGGATAACACTTGAGAAATTATTGCTATTGTATCGAATTTTACTGTTGAGGGTAATGTCTGTTTTTTGTTGAGAACGCGATTTTCTCAACAATTTCTCAACTTGAATATTACCCTAATCCTTTGAAAAAATATTTGAAAAATTGTTGAAATTTAGCATTTTTCAAACGTTTGTGTTTATTGGGATGGCAAACCTTATTCTGGCAGCAAGGCTTAAAGGCCGGTACTATGTTCATTCTTGCGAAAAATTTTTATGGAAACCATTATTTCGCACATAGAAAGCGGCGTTTTTTTAGGTAGCTTGGAGCGCTATTTTACAGGGAGCGATATTGGATTAAGTTGGTGGTGTTGCTTGTTTTTACAAAATAACATTTTATTTTTCCTTGGGCAATTGATCTGCTATTCCTTTGATCCTTTGTATAGTTTCGGAACAAAAATATGGTCCGTGTTTGATTTAAAAACCCGCACAAATAGTTTTTAATAAATAAATTATTTCTTAATTCACATTGCAAATGGCGCCGTGCTATAAACGTCAGTTTTTCAACACGAAAAAACAAAGTATCACAAATGGAAAAAATTTCGCAAATTTTTCGCATTTTTTGGTTTTGTATGGAGTTTCAACGCGAAAACCGAACAGAGTACCGGCCTTTAGATAAAAACGCCGTTTTATCGATATTTCAAAGCTAAAAATAGCTAAAAAGGTCATAAAAAACCATAAAAAAAGCTAAATGCATTTTTTTCCCGCTAAACGTCTTCAAAAAAAAACGTCTTCAAAAAATCTAGCGAAAAACAAGTAAGGAAAGTCTAAAGTCGGGCGGGGCCGACTATATTATACCCTGCACCACTTTGCAGATCTAATTTTTCGATACCATATCACATCCGTCAAATGTGTTGGGGGCTATATATAAAGGTTTGTCCCAAATACATACATTTAAATATCACTCGGTTTGGACAGAATTTGATAGACTTTTACAAAATCTATAGACTCAAAATTTAAGTTGGCTAATGCACTAGGGTGGAACACAATTTTAGTAAAAAAATATGGGAAACATTTAAATCTGATGCAATTTTAAGGAAACTTCGCAAAAGTTTATTTATGATTTATCGCTCGATATATATGTATTAGAAGTTTAGGAAAATTAGAGTCATTGTTACTAAGCAGTGGCGATTTAACAAGGAAAATTTTGGTACTTTTACCATTTTTGTCGAAATCAGAAAAACATATATATGGGAGCTATATCTAAATCTGAACCGATTTCAATCAAATTTGGCACACATGACTATATTACTAATTGTACTCCTAGTGCAAAATGTCAACCACATTGGGCCAAAACTCTGGCTTCTGGGGTCATATAAGTCCATATCGGGCGAAAAATATATATGGAAGCTATATCTAAATCTGAACCGATTTCAATCAAATTTGGCACACATGACTATACTACCAATTGTACTCCTTGTGCAAAATTTCAAGCTAATCGGGATAAAACTCTGGCTTCTGGGTCCATATAAGTGCATATCGGGCGAAAGACATATATGGGAGCTATATCTAAATCTGAATAGATTTCAACCAAATTTGGCACGCATAGCTACAATGCAAAGTCTACTCCCTGTGCAAAATTTCAACCAAATTGGGCCAAAACTCTGGCTTTTAGGACCATATTAGTCTATATCGGGCGAAAGATATATATGGGAGCTATATCTAAATCTGAACCGATTTCAATCAAATTTGGCACACATGACTATATTACTAATTGTACTCCTAGTGCAAAATTTCAACCAAATCGGTATAAAACTCTGGCTTCTGGGTCCATATTAGTGCATATCGGGCGAAAGATATATATGGGAGCTATATCTAAATCTGAACCGATTTCTTCCAAAATCAATAGGGTTCTATTCTGACCCAAATTAGGAACATGTGCCAAATTTGAAGGCGATTGGACTTAAGTTGCGCCCTAGACTTTGATCACAAAAATGTGTTCACAGACAGACGGACGGACATGGTTATATCGGCTCAGGGACCCACCCTGAGCATTATTGCCAAAGACACCATGTGTCTATCTAGTCTCCTTCTGGATGTTACAAACATATGCACTAACTTATAATACCCTGTTCCACAGTGTGGCGCAGGGTATAAATAGCTAAATTGGCAACGCTGGATAACATTGATGTAGGTCCATGTAAGTTTCGGACTTTGTGTATCTTATTTCCCACCGTGGAGTAATTTTCGTTTTCTCGATAGCAACATCGTCAGCAGGACAAACTCTCCCTAGGAATCCAGAGGCTGCAGCAGCTAGGAATCCAGAGGCATACACGTGCAACCATCCAGTTATCCGGGTAGATGGATGTCGTAAGAATCATATTAGCCAAAGCGTGAAGATAGGGTTCAATATAATTATAAACAACTTGGAAACAATATTCTGGAATACAATATTCCTCACAGAAACCTTCAATAACGCATTCTCATCTATAATTATGGTTTAGTCTCCTCGGATCGACACAACAGAGATTTCAATTTTATAGAATATGTATACGCTAAAAATAGTTTTTTATTATGCAAATTATTTTCTTCATTATATTAAGGAAAGGGCACAAATGCGAAATATTTCATTGAGATTTTAGTTCTTCTTTTTTGCGTTGTAGCTGGCACTTTTGATAAATTAGATCACTGTGATCAGAAGACCATCCAAAGTACATGTAGGAGGTCAGCATAACAGCAAGCAATAGACGATCAAGAGTCATAAGATTATTGAACCATAATATCACAGAGAAACCAACAAACGAAGGATGCCGCACATGGTTGAATAGGTGTCTTAACTCAAAAGACTTATAAGCCAATGGTTGGGCGTAAGATTTCATGTCATAGTAAGGCTAAAACATTAATGTGTGTAGTTAGTTGTAAAAACAGATTATATTTATTTAGTAGTTACATACTTGCTTAATGCCAACGAGTTCTGGCAAATCCATAATCATGCTACCGCCGCATATAATCATCCACGATAAGGCGTGTAACAAGGTAAATGACCACCACTTCCATTTGCTCTCCTCCACATCAAACTGCCAAACTATTATAGACGAGGAACTAACCCAATTCCTAATCATGTACTATAACGAAAGTAAAAAAAGCAAATATCCAAATGAAATACAGTAATATGTAGTTATGTGTCTTGTACAAGAAGAAGTTTTGTTTATTTGTTTTACCAAATACGTACATGCAAACAGCCAGATGATGTCAGACTATAAATAGCTCGTTCAGCTGTTGACAAACCCAAATTCTGTAATAACTTCTTTACGAGTCCAGATTTCATAAAACTGTGCTGGAAAATGAACAGTATCAAATAAAGCGAATTGAAAATTATTGGACCGTATGCAGCTTCTAGACGAGATTTGTTATCCAACAAATTGAAGACCCAAGTATAAATTTTCGAGGTTTTTCTAGGAGAGGACAGGAACTGTATCAGATTTGTAACCACATAGATAGTATAAACAAACGACGCTAATGCGAGAAGGAGGACCAAATATTGCTTAACCGTTGCCATTTTTAAGTTCAGAATGGCGATTGTTCTGTATCAAATGCAAAGGACGTACGTCCAGGAAGATATATATGAGGGCTATATCTAAATCTGAACCGATTTCAACCAAACTCGGCACTATCATTGATTATTTACAACTCATAATATGCAGGGTGACACAAAGAATAAAGATTATTAATAGAATGAACCAGGGTACACTTATAGGGTAGAAAGATAGACCAAGAAAATGTATAGACGTCTCATGTGAATTAACAATGATTTTATTTATTTGCAGTGCGCAGTCATCGCACTCAATTGCGCAGTGAAATGACTCAATTTGTTTTTGGAACATCAATCAGTCAATTTGCATAAAAAAGATGTGGACCCTGCCAACATTTTTTGAATTTGACGGTGCTTCTGAGTATCCTCACCACGTCGAAAACAATTGTATACGACGTCCAAAACTCGTCGGAAAAGCGCCGTCACTATTGAGAAGTTGTACCACGCCAAGTTACTACAAAAAAGCATCGCATGAGTGCAACTATTAGGTGCCTTTTTTAATAAATTTAGAAGAGCCCCTTCAAGCAATCAGAAAAAGTGCATTTTAAGATAGTTGTAAAAGAATCATTTGGGTCAAGTAAAACACGATTGTTTAGATGTTTATTCATTTGATTAAACATTTATAAATTCTTATAAATATAACATTTATACAATTATCACAACACATTTAACATAATGTTTTGCATTAATAATAGAATGATGTTGATTTACCAGTGGCAAGTTACATGTTGCAGCGTCTATCAGCCAGTGTTTTTATTCTCGATGGAGGCAGCGTGTCTATAAAATATCTGAAAACCAATCACTTTATTCCATTTGGAAAGTCAAAAATTGTTCAACAATATACCTTTTACAATCTTAAGCTGAGTACTATGTTCAGTTTTCAAGCTGAAAACCAGCTTTTTTTCACGGTTACTTTTTTTTATTAATTAATTTAGAAATATAAAATTATATGCAACCAATTCCTTGGATCTTTTCCTTCCATTGTTTGGTAAGACTTGATCAAAATATAATCGTCTTCATACATATTTTTGCACTTTTAGTTTAGTGTTTTGGTGAAAAACCCGAACATCCCTGCCAACATTTTTTGAATTTGGGGACTCTTTTGAGAATCCCCACTACGTCGAAAACAATCATATACGACATCAAGAACTCGTCGGAAAAGCGCCGTCACTATTGAGAAGTTGTACCACGCCAAGTTACTACAAAAATGTTTCGCATGAGTGCAATTATTAGGTGCCTTTATAGATCAATTTAGAACGACGCCAATAAGGGACCATCCAAACAATCAGAAAAAGTGCATTTTAAGATAGTTGTAAAAGAATCATTGTGGTCGAGTAAAACACGTTTGTTTAGATATTTATTAATTTGATTAAACATTTACAAATTCTTAAAAATATAACATTTATACCACTATCACATTACATTTAACATAATTTTTGGCATTAATGATGATGTTGAGTTACAAGTAGCGAGTTACATGTTGCTGCGTCTATCAACCAGTGTTTTTATTCCATGGAGGCAGCGTGTCTGAAAAATATCTGAAAAACAATCACTTTATTCCATTTGGAAAATCACCAAATTGTTCACCAATATACCTTTCACAATTTTAAGCGTATAATCTATGTTTTCAGAACTTTATTTTCGTTTTTATTTAATTAAAATATAACAAGCTGGTTGCGCTTGGCGTTTCACAAAAAAAAAATGGCTTTTTTAACAGTAGGGATGGCTGTGGTAACGATGAGGTTGAAATGGAACTTTGAAATGCTGGCAGGGATAGTACTCAACTTTAAGGTGGGTATTAAGTTCGAGTTTAGCCGCTAAAATCGTAGTTTTTCACTAAAGTGAAAACTAAATAAGTAAAAAAAAGGCATAAAATTATACATATTTGTTGCAGATTTCATTATAACTTGATGGGGAATAGCCCAAAGCAAATTTTCACAAAGTTTGTATTCCATAAAATGGATTATTAAAGAAAAGTAATCGTGAAAAAATGACGATTTTAGCGGCTAAAGGTAAGTACTATGTTCGCTTTTCGCGTTGAAATTTTCGCGGTTACTTTATTAAAACAGTTCAATATAAATCAGATAAATTAACTCAATTTATGCACAGTTTCTTGTTCCTCTAGATTTCGGCAAGACTTTACAGGAATAAGTTTGTTTTCATTTATAATTTTGATTATTTAAGGAAAAGTAATCGCGAAAATAAAGTGGTTTTCAACTCGAAAAAGGAACATAGTACACACCTTAAACTCGAACTTAATACTCACCTTTAAGCGAAATAATTATGTTTTCAGCACTTCATTGTCGATTTTATTTAAATAAATTATAAGAAGCTAATTGCGCTTGGTGTTTCACAAAATATAAAATGGCTCTTGTAAGAATAGTGATGGCAAAATACTTTCATGTACATTTCATACGCTTTCCCCATCACGGCTGGCGATTGTTGCAGTGTCACTTACGAGTCTGTGGTAGCGATGAGGATGAAATGGAACTTTGAAATGCTGGCAGGGGATGCACAGAGTTCTATATGCTTTTACAATATTTGGCGTTTCTTCAAAAGAACAGAGGAAAGAAAACAAGTTAAAAAAATCTCTCATTTGCAGACGAAAAAGTGCCATGTACGGTGTGCAGACAAACTACAGCGATGTGAATGGACTTCAGACGTCTATATATCTTTTTTGATAACGAACAGTTTATGCCTGCCAGCATTTCGAAGTTCGATTTCATTCCCATCACTACCACAGACTCGTTAGTGGTACTACAACAAACGCCAACTGTGAAGAAGAAATGTACCAAACAGTACGAAATGTACATGACTACAATGATACTTTTACTTGGCCACTATGATTATTTTACAACTATCTTAAAATACACTTTGTCTATCAGTTTGAAGGGGTCCTTGCTTGGTTTCAACATATTCTCCAATAATTTTCAAACGAATTTTAATTCGAGAAGTTTTTGCCAATGTGTATTTTCACGCGTTCAAAATTATGTAAAAGCTATCGCAATGAATGTATTTGTTTTTGTAACTTCCCAATAAACACAAACGTTTGAATAATACTAAATTTCAACAATTTTTCAAACATTTTTTCAAAGGATTAGGGTAATATTCAATTTGAGAAATTGTTGAGAACAACAGTAGAATTCAACACGTTAGCAACGATTTCTCAACATATTAGCAACAACTTTTCAAACTAAATTTCATTTTAACGCTTCAAAGCTATTGGAAAATTTGTTGAAGGCAAGCAATTTGCAAAGCTTTTCGAATAAATGTTAAATATGGGATTTACTATCAAATTGATATGGCGTTACCTATGAAAAATGCTCATCCTTGTGTTTGTTGGGTTGCTATTATTTATTGGAATAGTAAGCGAACAAACCCACCACCATGCAATTTTTACTCGCATGTATTGCCTTGTGTTTGGACAAAATTGTTGTTATCGAATTCTGGGTATTTCACAACTTGAAATTAACGCGTTCCAAATTTACAATAATAAATAAATAATAATAACAATGTGTTGTAGCTTTTGTCCAAGGAAACATTTAAGTAATACATTTAAAATATCAGAGTACATGTTTACATGCTGTGGCCGCAATGTTACATCTTATGATATATACAAAAATTTTCCCGCTGATCTTAAACAAGTAAACAGATATAAAGTTAGTACATATATTTTAATTTGTAACAAAATGATTAGGTATTTTCAGATGCTACCTCCCTAATATGTCCCACATGCATCAAAGGAATACAAAATTATTATGAGTTCATACAACAAATTCGGGAATCTTTTAATGCAAAGCTCAAAAATGAAACAACTAGCGTATTGAAAGACCAAGAGCCCTCAAAGCAACATGCTGTGTTGGAGGATAATTTTGGCTGTACAAAACCTATGCAGTTCAGGCCCATTTTGCCGAAGATGGTTAATACACCGTCAAAGATTCGTACACCATGTTCTGTATCAACATTCCGTATTTACAGATGTATCGAATGTTCAAAGACTTTCAAATCCCACAAGAATTTACGTCAACACGAGTTCAATGGCGTCTGCAATCGAGATGTTATAAGCGGCATTTTCACTTGTAGATACTGTCATTTATGCTTCAAAAACGCAAATATAATGACAAGTCATGAAAGCAGTCACCTACAGCAGTTCTCATGTGTCCTATGCAAAAATAAATTATTTACTTCGAAAGGCTATTTAACTAGACATTTAATAAAACGCCACGAGCATTCGTTCCTCCATTTCTTTTGCGGAGAATGCAGTGAATTTGCTGCTATGGAATCTTGTGAAGAAGTTAAGAAACACTTTGATGCTGTACATAATACAGCGGTCGGTGTCGCAGAAGAAGAGTCTAAGGAATGTTTGGATGAAGATGACATGGATTTAGAAATGCATGAGGAATTCTTAGACGAGTTTCTCTTAACTAATTCGAACGAGAACTCATTCCAATTTTCCGAATGTTGGGAAGCTCTAGATCTTCATTTGCCAGATATGTTACAAGCACAAAATACCACATTACATCACAGTAATAGTCTAGCTTTCCCTTGCCCCAAATGTTTGGAACAATTCAATAATCCTCAGCCTTTACTTCAACATTTGGCAGAAAGTCACAATCTAACCGTTCTGGTATGCCCAAAATGCCAGCAATCATTTTCGTCATCAAACGATCTAAAATTACATAAAAATGCATGTAACAAAGTTATCAGCAAAACCATTTCAATAAATTGTCCATATTGTACTAAGGCGTTTTCTTCCACGGTAAATTTAAAACAACATTTACGTATAGTCCACACAAGACTAAAGAAACACATTTGCTTACTCTGCGATAAACAATTTTCAACATTAGATCACTTGAAAAAGCATGTTCTTAGCCAGCACCAAAATGAACGGAAATATGAGTGCGATATATGTTCAGCAACATTTTCACAACTATGTCATCTGAAACAACATTTGGCCATTCATAAATCTGGAAAAACTATACAATGTTCGAAGTGCGGAGAGAAATTTTTGCGAAGTATTGACTTAAAAAGGCATCAGAAAAAGTATTGTTTAATATAAGGCATTCATCACATTTTTTTTTAATGTTATTTTTTAGAAAGCGAATCGTATGTATACATACGTATGTATTATATCTTGTGTAGCAGGTTCATAATATTTCGACCAATAAATATGTAAAATTAATTGACATCGTTAAACATGTATGACCTTATCTATAGTCTACTTCAATTCAAATATCAATGCATGTGAACATTTTCATATGAAATTCGTATTTTTGATTTGGCAAAAATAAAGAAAGAGTTACCTATGTGGTCTCCTGCGTTTATTCTTCTTCATATTACGCTTATTATATGTCGCCAATGAACGAGATCGATGTCTTTTTGATAGATTATGCTAAGAGCAACCTCAATTTTCTATAGAAATAAAGTTCTGAGAAAATTTTCTATAGAAATAAAATGTTGAGAAAATGTTCTATAGGAAATTTTGAGAAATTTTTCTATAACAATAAAATTTCAAGAAAATTTTCTATAGAAATAAAATTTTGAAAAAGATTTCCTATAGAAATAACATTTTGACAAAATTTTCTATAGAAATAAAATTTTTATAAAAAATATTGTAAAAATTATGTATAGAAAACAGAAATATAAAAGCTGCAGTTTATATAATTTTAGAAAGGAATTAAAATGATGTTTTTTCCAAACCGTGTGTATCAAAATGGAATATATCACATATTTAAGACTACATTAAGCTTATGATATTCAAATAAAAAGCAATGTTATGAGATATAAATTATTATTATTTTTTTATTACATAAAATTTACAGTGTTTAAGCATGATATCCTCTTAAATTTTTTTCATTTCTGCAAATACCTTTTTAGACATTGGCAAATGCGCTTAGCGGCTTCTACCAATTTTTCTTTAGTATGGAAAGCAATAGAAAGTCTAAAACTATTTGTGAATTTATCTGGTGCAACAGCAAATCTAGAACCAACAATGAAAAATATATTTTCTTCTCTCATACAGATTTCCAGAAATCCCGATGCAGAACAGTTCGACGCCAAGGTAATCCACACAAAATAACCTCCTTCTGGTATTGACATTTTACATCCATCGGGCAGTTCCTTTTCTAGAACACTACAAGTAGCCAACATACGTTCCTTATAGGTCTCGTACATGCGTCGAATGTATGTCTGTGCCAAACCTAGCTGAAATAAACTAGCCGCTATACCAGACGTATAATTATTTAAACAGCCACCGCTATTAATAATACCGCTAAAAAGACAAAGCCCTTGATAAATGTGCAATATATTACTAGTAATTACTTTCTTACCAGTTATCCAATATTGTTTTCATTCTTCTGGGTGCTTCTAACCACCCTAAACGGACACCAGGGCCTAATATTTTGGAAAAACTTCCATTAGATATAATATGACCCTTGTAATCGTAATCACCCTTATTATCATATGCAAACAATCGTTTGGGCACTTTACTATTATTGTAATATAAAATATTGTAGACGTCGTCGCAGGCTATAAGAATATCATATTTTCGGGCCAATTTGACTAAACCTTTGCACGTATCCGGGGAGAATAGGATACCTGTTGGGTTGTGATAAGTAGGTATCGTATAATACATGCCCCAAAATTCCTTTTTAGTACTTTTAAATTCATGTTCTTTTAAATGCTTTTCCAAGTCTTCTAAATCGGTACCATCGTGTTTTAATTTGATTGGTATAATAGTTAGAGTATGTAATTGTTTTATGCTATCTAATGCTAACATGTACGTGACTTCATCAACGAATATATATCCATTTAAATCTACCAAGGTGGATAGAATCACGTGTAAACCCTGTGTTGCACCACTTGTAATAATAAGATCTTCACTACAAAAAAAGCAAGATAGTATTTTTTGGCTTATTTGTAAATTTGGTACCCTCGCCGAATTTCTTAAAATTTTGATATATAATGAATTTTAAATCTTCGGTGAGGATTCCGCTATCATTTGGATAGCGCATTTACGGCTTACCTTTTCACTTCACATTTGTACATTTCTGTGAAATATTTTGCAATCTCACACCTTGCCTCGTATGTTCCCGATGTCGGTCCATATTGAAATAGCATAGATGAATTACTTTCCTTATCAATTCTCTAAAAAAATAGATTCATATCCGCAATAACACAAATATTGTTATTTTACGATATAGAACTACATACCAGTCTATGTTCAGTTGCCTGACAAAATATATCTGCACAATGTTGCAGCAGGTCTGTTCCTGGTGCTCCAACACCTAAATTAAGAATCCTTGAATCGTATACATTCCAGTCAGATCCATCAAAAAGATTTTTCAATTTGCGATCTTCATTCAAAAGCGCCATAACGATATGAACTCATTAGCTAAATTCATATATAATAGAAAATCTTTTGGAGTTTTCACGACATATGTGTCAACAACTATAATCATATATTTTGGTTTATTTAAATTTCTAATCAGTTTTTATATATAGCTAAATTACAACAACAACTGTACTAAAAAACTCTTGTCTTATCGAAATACTCTAAGATACGCTTTAACCGCAGTTGTAAAAATTAAAATGTGGCAATAAGTCGAAAGTAAATAAAATTGTAGTATGATGAACACATTAAGGTGGGCTGAATTAAGTTCTTTAATTAAAAAGACATGACGAAATCCAATCCAATAAAAATGTAAGATAAAAAGATCCTTAATTGCATACTGATCTTCCTCCGGTTTCAAAAATAATGGATTGTGGTTGAGTTTCGCCACTATTCCCCACTAGCGTCGCTACGTGTATTATAAAGAAATTTGTCGAACATCTTATGATCTTGAGATTATTTTTTAATTTGGGGTTCTAATCAGAATCAAACAGTCGCCTATTTGAAAATTTGGAAAAATAAGCTTTTCGATTTTTTCAATATTTGAAAGCGAACTATAAACTTCTACGATTATTGAAAAGTAGAAATAGCTACATCATATTCGCATTTCAACTCAAATTTAAATTTCTTGTTCAATTTTGATTATTAATTTAAGGTGAGTACAACATTCTGTTTTTCCCCACCAAAACTCTAATACCCATATTCATAATAATTTACTGACAGTTTATCGAATGAATTTGTATGGTAATAGTAGGTTTAAAGTGTACGTTAACTTTTATGAATATGGAGGTAAACTTGCAATAATATATGTAAAACGATTATATTTTTATTAAAACTTTGGCAATTCATGGATGGAAAAAGTCCGTCTTTCGGCTTAAATCTACTTTAGTACAAGTGGTCCGATTGGCCCAATTTTTGGCCAGCGTGTAGACTTTTCGATTCTGAACACAAAATGTAATATATCACTTTTTGTCAGAAATACATTTTTGGAATTTCGGGCCCCAGCCGAAGGCCGTCCACTTATCCACATTGGGTTCGCTATAGCCCACTTTCCATAGGAGAAAATCTCAAACCCCGGCCGAAGGCCAGCAACCTATACCCCTATTTTCAAGGGTCAATATCTCGAAAACTACGCTCTTCCGACAAAATTTTTACTTAATATTTTCTCTTTAACCTGTATTTTTTTACCAAAAACTCAATTTCATTTCATGAAAAATTGCTGTCAGAATTAACAAAAATATAAAGGATAATACTATAGACCAAGGAGGGTATAGACGTCTTATGTGAATTCACAGCGCTGTAGTGTAATGTAAATTGACTGATTTGTACGGTAATTCTCGTTTTCCAAAATAAAATTGAGTCATTTGACTGCGTGGTCTATGCTAATACCGGATTTCAGTAGGCTTTTCGGACAGATTTTTTTACTTACATTTTCGCTTTAAAATCGCTTGTCCTACTTTAAAAAAAAAAACAGTTTTTTTTAACAACTTTTGCTCCTCCTCCACCTTTATTGGACCAAAAGTGGAAAAACCGATTTTGACTATGTTTACTTTCTTAATTTTCATCGTGGAACGGCCTCATAAGATAGTTACTGTGAATTGTCACTTTAAACAGCTGATAATTATGACCGTAAACGTCAGCACATATTCCTCCTGAAGTGTATTGCATCGGTTTGAGTCATTTGTACAATAGCTTAAAATGTTTACTTTGTGGACTTTAATTGAAGCATCTTTATTATGCTTAAATGCAGTATGTGTTCTTCATGAGGAAAGATTTCTAGCAAAAAGTAAGTACGTTACAAATAAGAGACTGCAAAATACGACTAATCTTTAAATTGTTTTAGTTGGCTGGGGTGCTCAGCAACAAAACACAGAATTTGGTCAGCCTACGGCCAAAGCTCAACTACTAAATCTAGTAAGGTCCATCCGTACTGTAGCCAAAAGTATGTATATTTTGACAGCCTTGGATATGCAAGATGTTCATTTCTTTTGGTTTCTTCCACAGTTCCTCTTATATTTCTCAATATTGTCGCTATATTATTTAAACTGCTGTTGGGTTAAAATATCCCCACCTTGGAAATTCAATAAAAATACCTTTTATATGTTAATATTACACATGTGTTTTTCTTTGCAATACTGATTTTAGACGATTTTCTAACGCTATGGAGTACGCATCCAATTTATAAGCTGCAGCCTCCAGTTTGTCTACCGTGTCGGATATTTCATCGATTTGTTGCATCAATGGTGTCTGTAAAAAGAAATAAATAAATGAAAAACGTGCATGTGGCCCATAACAAACATTTCTACATATGTTGTAACTTCATTTGCCTTTCCTGAAATGTACATAAAATATAACATTTTAATATCAAATGAATCTTTCGCATCAAGGGGTGGATTTTGGGCAGGAATAATCTTCCCGTGTTTGCGATTATTTGGTGCTCAGACCTGAAGTTTTGCAGAAGCCCACTATAATACGGGAAAGTGGGCTTTGGGCCCGTTCTAAGAAAAATTGCTTTCGACCCTTTGTAGGAGCAAAGGATTGCTCCGGAATGAGCAAAATATTTTTGGTGCATGCAACTTCTTGACTTTTGAAGTGTTCCCATTACTTTCCAAAGGTACAAAATTTATTTAAATTTAACTCCTATCCAATTTTGAACTAAGTTACCTCATGGAGGTAATGAGAGTTTTTGTTGGGATAGAAACCGTAGATCTAGGGAAAGTTTAAGCGAACAACATATTCCTTTACACGCAGAATTTTATGCAAATTATGCTAACCACCTACATTTGCTATCATAAATTACCTTTATTAAAATGTTAACATTATGATCATAAAGAAAAAATTACAATTTTCTCTATTAACTATGTGAGAAATGTTCTTATCTCACAGGTACTCGAAAGGATGATAAGGATTGCTAAACAGAGCCTTGATTAATTATTGTGAAAGACGAATAGAACCAGTATTTAACCATAGGATAAAACACATAAACTCGTAGTTATATTAGTTACTAGCATGGGACGCAATTTAGCTAATTATTGAAAGGGAAAAGACTTACCAGTGCCTGAAATTTTACACTAAGTTCAGCAGTTGATAATGCCAAATTTTGGGCAATTTTTCGCATATCAGAATATTTCCCAACGGTGGCTTTATTCATGTTTTCCAGCAACTGATAATCTTCTATAGGGGCTTCAAGTTCATTCGTTATATACTCCTCTGTTTTTCGGAACATTTTGGTAGCTAGTTTACTCAAATTTGGATCATGCGAATCGAGGGCTTCGAAACTACTGGTACTTGTCGACAGAGTTGGACCACGTATTGGGGAGTCCAATTGGTCGCGATTTGTAGATGAATTCGCCGAGACTTCTTCACCATTAGACATTATGAGAGTGATGTTTATATTTTCAAGTTTTAATGTGTGTAAATTATTTTTGTTGGCATTATTCACAATAGACATTTAGCAAAATTGCCAAAGAACTTCTGAGAGTTGCCGTACTTTGGATCATGACTTTGTATAGGGTCGAACAGATTCAAAGATATGTTCGTCAACATTTGTTTTGTATTGCCTATAATTGAATCTGCAAAGATGTAAATAAACTTAAGCGCTACTTCATGGACAATGAGCATATTTCTTTTTTTTTAATTTAATTTATTTCTGCATGAATGTAACATAGTCGATCTGACCCTAAGACAGTTACAATTACAATACAATAGCATTACAATTACAATAGAATAGCATTACTGTAGACTTTTCGATTCTAAACGTGTAGACTTTTCGATTCTAAACACAAAATGTTATATACCACTTTTTGTCGGAAAGACCTATTTTCGGAGTTACGGGCTCCTAAAGTTTTCATTATCATGTATATTGGTTTTAGTATCCATCGCGCATATTCATCCTAGACGTAATATATTTAGAATAACATGGAACCGGAGAGGTCCTGGGTTCGCGTAAGCCCACTTTGGACTCTGTCTAGAGGAGAAAGTCTCAAACCCCGGCCGAAGGCCGTCCACCTGTCCACTTTGGGTTCGCGTTCGCCGAAGGTCGGGGGCCTATACGCCAATTTTCAAGGGTCGGTATCTCGAAAACTACGCTCTTCTGACAAAATTTTTACATAATATTTTCTCTTTAAAATGTACTATTTTTTACCAAAAACGGAATTTCATTCATTTCATGAAAAATTGCTGTCAGAATTAACAAAAATAGAAAAATACCTATTTTCAGATGTGGATATCTCGAAAACTAGGCTTTTCCGACAAATTTTTTACTCAACATCTTCGCTTTTAAATGCCTTCTCCTACACTCAAAAACTTAACAACTTTTGTTAAAGTAGATTTGTTCCATTTTATGTATAGCTAATCTTACAATGGTTCAGAACCAGAGAATGGATCCGACACATTTTTGTCGGAAGAAAATAATTCATTACAATCAAATTGGAGTTAGCCGAACAGTTATAAGATTATTTGCACAGCCAATCATATAAATACCCTGCCAAAATTTACTAAATTAACGAGTTGTTATATTATCTTTACAGTTCGTTTATTTTGAAACCATTTATCGTATCCAATGACATTTCAAATGAGTAAATACAAGATTTCGAAAAAATATTGTTGGCAGGTTTGGTCCAGGTAGACACTTTCTTCAGGCTGCATTCTATAACAAAAAAAAAATACATATAGGAACATTTCCGCATATTATAAAATTTGAGTGTTTTTAAGAAATGTTAATGAAGTAAATGTTTGAATGCTTCATTCAGTACTCTGTCAGCATTTCAAAGTTTGATCTTATACTCATCGCTGCCATACACTCTTTGGTCGCACTATATCAATCGTCAAATGTGATGGGAATGTCATCGACCACATAAAAAAAAATTTGGAAGAGAATGTATTAAATTTTTGATTTTTTTGCTGAAAACTCTATTACGGCATTGACAAATTCTTCACTATAGAATCGTTCATAGAGAGCGTCACATTCCATGTGTAGTGCTCGTAGTATATGTTCCTTTTCGTGTTTACGCTTTAAATTCTTTGATTTTTGTAAAGATTCTCTATTCATCTGGGAATATTTGACTAGCTTTGGCCAAACATGTGAATCGATTTGTGATATGTTGAAAATCTTCGTAACAAATCTGCATCTATATGCCTCACTGGATGACATTATCTCCCCAAATAGCAATAACTCTGTTGCCTTAGATCTCCTTAGCAAAAAAGGAAATAGATAACTCGAACATGATTCGGGAACGATACCCAAAGGCACAAACGGGCACATAAAGTATGCCTAAAATAAAGTATACGATTTATCGGTAAAAATCTATCAAAATAAAACAACAATTGAACATTTTAAATTATAAAAAGCCTTTCGGTGGGATTTAAAATCTTTTGTGTTTATTTCGATAGTAAGTTCAATTTCAAATCTCATATTGAGTCCCTGCCAAAAAGGAAAATTACATACATACCTCTTGTGAACACCAAATTATATCGGAAAGACCAGCCAGTGTTACTGCAACACCAATACAAGGGCCATTTACTAAGCATATTATTACTTTAGGGCAATCTATAAAAGCTTTCACCATCTCAATGAATATTTGATTGGTCTGCCGTATATACAAATCCATGTCATCGATTATTTCCTTTGGTTTTAAGTCATTTCCAGCTGAATAAAAGTCTCCAACACCGGTAAAGACAACCAGTGTAATATCGGCCCTCACTGCAGTCGGTTCTTCGTACCGGGGTCGACACAAGGACCACGTCCTTGTCCAAGGACTGCAACCTCCCCATGGGAAATCAAGTATGTATAGAAAACCCTTCCCCACCCCTTTCCCAAATCCCATCCAACACCCCATCCTATTCCCCATCCCTTTTTCCCTCCTGGGCAGAGTCTGCCAGCCAGTCTGCTCAGAATTCTTCTCCTTCGTGCTGGCGACATTGAGAGCAATCCAGGTCCAGTGAAGTATGTGTGTCCGGTCTGTTCGCGGCAGGTCACGCGCGGAAGTTACTCCGTGATGTGCAGCGAATGTCACAACTGGGTACACCTGCGTTGCTCGGGACTCAGGAATGTAGGAGATTACAATCCTGCATTCAAGTGTCCCACCTGTGTGAGCTTGCCCCCCATGTCGCCCCCCCCTGTAGTCACAACAGTGAGACCTTCTCGAGTCGTGGCTGCAGACCCCACATCACCTGTCATGACCCATCCCCCCACATCATCACATAATACAACCACATTGACACTTTTGCCAAATCCGAGTCCGTCCGTAAATAACAGTATAGCTGGTCCAGAGACATGTCAGGCTTGCAGAAAGAGATACACAAAGGCAGCCAAACCGGTTAGGTGTTCCATCTGCAAGACCTCGACGCACCTGAGATGCTCAGGCCTCAGGAATTCTGACCAATATACCCCTGACTTTGTTGGTACCTGCTGCCGGAGAATCCAACAATTTCAGCAACCCCCCCCCCCCCCCATAGTAAATACCCGACACCCACAACAGACTGCAATAGACTCTTCCTCGTCAGCCCATTCAATAGTTCGGACTGTCCCGTCCACTGCTGGGAACCAGTTGAGTGGTCTCAAGATCCTACAGTGGAATTGTAATGGACTGACAAGGAAGATTACTGAAATCACGGATTTCATGGACAAGAGGGGTATTCTCATATCCGCGCTCCAGGAGACCAAGCTCTCCAGCAGGAATGGTCTCACGAGATCATCCTGCTACTCTGTGATTAGGCAAGACAGAGAAAGGAATGCCGGAGGGGGAATAGCCTTCATTGTCCATGATTCCGTGAGATACAGACCCATGCCACTGACCACGACCGATCCCCATTTGGAGATACAGGGGATAACTGTCACGGTGGGAGAGGAAGATATATGTATTCTAAACGTATATATACCTCCCGATTCTGTTTGCCAGACAGGATACAAACCAATGTTGAGGCCCCACCTCAACAGTGTGCGGACTATCCTGTTAGGCGACCTGAATGCACATCATGACAGCTGGTATTCAGAGCTTGGATGTGATGCCAGAGGAGAATTGATTGCGGATCAGGTGGATGACACAGATTTCTGTGTGCTGAATGAAAACCACCCGACCCGCATAACGGCCACCTGCCGAAGCTCCCCTGACATCACCATGGTTAGCTCTGACCTCGTGACTCAGACCTCATGGCATGTAGACATAGCCATGAATTCCGACCACCTCCCGATCACAGTGTCTATTGACTTAGGGACAGACACCGTAATTCCAGAGAAGAAGACGTTTATGAACTTTGGTAAAGCTAATTGGGAGCTTTTTACCTCGCTAACCGAGTACGAGTT
Source organism: Haematobia irritans (assembly GCF_050003625.1). Lineage (NCBI taxonomy): Eukaryota > Metazoa > Arthropoda > Insecta > Diptera > Muscidae > Haematobia > Haematobia irritans. The sequence goes on from NC_134400.1 coordinate 110,052,311, forward strand.
TGCCACTGCCCCCCTGCCAACGTCAGCGCCGGCTGGAGAGAAATTCTTCAGGGATGTCTTGAATAGGGCGTGTAAAAGGTGCATACCAGCGGGCCGGATCCCCGACATCCGTCCGAATTTCCCAATGGAAGCATCAAGGTTGGCAGATAAGAGGGACGAGATCCGGAAAGTAGACCCAGCTGACCCTAGGATCCCGAGACTCGCTAAGGAGATCGACCGACTTGTTGCCACCCACAAGCGAGAAAAGTGGCGCAAGCATTTGGAGGAGTCCGATCTCGGATCCAAACGGCTTTGGTCTACGATCAGGAACCTCTCGAACCCCAAACGTACGGATAACATTTCCATATCGTTTGGGGGGCAAACTCCAAAAGACGACACAGGTGCAGCGAATGCTTTCTGCAGACAATTTGTCGAGCACCCCCAATCAGTCGATCGTGCAAGTAGAAAGCAAAGGCGAGTCTTCCGTGCCCTCAGACAGGACAACCCACCTATGGTCATCAGTCGGGAGAATGTTCTCCAGGCGATAAAGGCCGCCAAGAGCTCCACAGCGATTGGCCCAGATGGTTTGGCTACGAGGATGTTGAAACATATTGGAGAGAATGGTGTTAGATATCTGACCCATATCTTCAATATCTGTCTCAACACCCTTGAAATACCGGACATCTGGAAAATAGGGAAGGTTGTTCCTGTTCTGAAACCAGGGAAACAGGCACACCTAGGAGACTCGTATCGACCAATTACTCTTTTGTCCCCCGTAACGAAGATTCTGGAGGCTATTTTACTGCCCTGCTTTTCAGAACATCTAATGTTGGCAGAACATCAGCATGGTTTCCGCTCGGGCAGGAGTACAACCACTGCTTTGTGCGAATTAACAGCCAACATTGCAGAGGGACTAAACAGTAAGAGGCCGCATAAACGTTCGATCCTCGTAGCACTGGACTTGTCTAAGGCGTTCGATACGGTGAACCACACCACGCTCTTGGGAGACATTATGGGAACCACCCTTCCCAATAATCTCAAGAGATGGTTGGCGAACTACATGGCTGGCAGACAGTCCTATGTGGAATTTAGAGGAAGAAGATCAACGCCCAGGAGGAACAAACAGGGCGTACCTCAAGGCGGTGTATTGTCCCCCCTCCTCTTCAATTTTTACGTGGCTGGAGCTCCCCAACCACCACCAGATGTCCACCTGATAACCTATGCGGACGATTGTTCCATAGTGACCACAGGTAGAGACATAAGGGAGCTTGAGGTGAGGATAAATGACTACTTACCTACACTTAGGGATTTCTTTGTCGACAGGAATCTGAAACTTTCTGCCCCCAAATCTACAGCGACCATCTTCACATCGTGGACTAAAGAGGTGAACATGGAACTCGATATCCACATTCGTGGCCAGAGTATCCCCACTTCCAGGAACCCCAAGGTTCTTGGTGTGACGTTTGATAGCCTGTTCCTCTTTGGTAAACATGCGGAAGTGGTAGCTAAGAAGGTTGGGAGCAGAAACAAGATCCTGAAGGCATTGGCTGGTAGCACCTGGGGGAAAGATAAAGAGACGATACAAAAGACCTACGAGTCTATTGGTCGTCCCCTTATCGATTATGCAGCCCCTGTTTGGACTCCCAGTATTAGCGATACCCAATGGAGAAATCTCCAGACGGTGCAAAATACTGCGCTGCGGATTGCGACCGGGTGTCACTCCAAGACCCCGGAACAGCATCTGCATCATGAGTCCAAAATGCTATCGGTGAGGCAACACTGTACCCTCCTCACCCAACAGCACCTGATAAAGTGTAGAAGTGTAAACCACCCGAACCACGCCACCTCAAGGAGGGCAACGACCGAGAGGGGTAGACCCATTCGGTTTGATTTTAGGAAGGACTTACAGTCAATAGAACATGTGATCGGCGATGACAGTGATGAGGGAATAAGGACGGCATTGAGTGCAGTACACACGGCAGCGGTTCAAGATGCGATCAACTCCTACCAGTGCAGTGTTGTACTGGGAGGTAGGCCACCACCGATCAACGAAGATGAGAGACGGCTTCCTAGAGAAACCAGGTCGGTGCTGTCCCAGCTAAGATCGGGGATCTCTAGGTATCTAAACAGTTACCTCTCCATATTGAACCCGGCAATTCAGGATGTTTGCCCGAATTGTGGACATTCGCCTCATATCACGAGGCACCTCTTCGAATGTCCTGCTAGACCGACAGATCTGACACCTGCTTCGCTTTGGACACATCCAGTTGAGGCAGCACGCTTCCTTGAACTGGATGTGGATGCTTGAAATGTCTAATCCCTGTATTTGTTTGTAATCGTTTATCCTTTGTTTGTTTTGTCTTTTCTATACTTTTCCCACAGGGGCTACAACAACAACAACAACCAGTGTAATATTATCATCTTTTGCAGTGATTGTTAAAACTCGTCCAATCTCACTATAAGCTATACGCGACAAACAATTTCGCCTATTTGGATTATTGAATTTGATTAGCAAAATCTTATCCCTTTGCTCTACTATGATTTCTTTATAGTCATTGCCATACATTATGTTGATTTGAAACAAATTTGCCAACTGATTTCTAAAAATGCACCAAGAAATTTTAGCAAGTATATGCTACTTATTAAAAACATCATCCATGTGCAATCAGAGATAACATCACCACGAATTTCTACATATGTACATTTAAAGAAAATCAATCGAGGTATTTCGGTACAAAAACTATGTTAAGCGCATTATCTAATCGGAAAGCAATAATTTAATGTTGTATTTTGAACTAAACTCAAAGTTATCGGCAATAGCAAAAAGGTCTGCAGAACAAAAACCAAGACAGGAATGCACACATAGAAAATAAATTGCTAATCATAGCAAACACATGTTGCTGTTTTTCGGTCAAAAAATTTCAAGTCTTTTTATGTAGCTGCAATACAGAAGTTGCATTCTGTAATTGCAGAGAATAACTTTCATAACAAGCTGGTTGAAATATGGGAATTCGATTCGATGCACTTAATTGCTTAAAATACTGTATCCATTCGTGAAAAAAAAAACAAAAAATGAAAATCAAACAATAGTAAAAAGTCGTAAAAAATTGGCAGTTGGATAATCATTTAACTTAGTAGTAATATTTGCATAATCAAATATTTTTCGTTGTTGAAATGGAAAACTTTTTTTATTGATAGTATTTTTTCGAATCAAAGGCGCAAGCCATATATGGATACCATTTCTACAAAAACATTGTAATCATAAATTAATAAACAAAAAATAACTTAAAAAGTATTAATAACATGTCTACAGAAATTAGATACAAACGAATAAACTATAATTAAAATAACTAATAACATGATTAATATTGAAAAAAATATAAAAACTACTCAACGGTAATCCAACAGAAAAAATGGATTTACAGAAGAAATACCAGAATAAATAATACAATTAATTACGTTTAAAGAAATTAAACAAAAATAACTTATATTTGACAAATACTGTAACTTATATTTGACAAATACTGTATTCTCTTAGATGTTTCTATCATGTGTCTGCATCTACTAAGCACTTTCTGGGGCGTTCATTATGGCGTTATGATGATATCCGCTCGATAATTCTTTTTAAAAATGTTTATAAGCGATTATCGCCTTCTTTTTTGTTACATTTGTTTAATTTTACCCGATCTCGCAGAATTGAATGCTAGGGATTACATGAATAAATTATTTCAAACTCGCACAGTCACACTTTTCGACTGTCTCCCTGGTGCATTAATAACATTTCGTTTGAATACGAAAACTTATCGAAACAAATTGTTTCAATACTTTTGTGAGATATGATCGAGTAGTTACTCGACTATAAATACTGGATGTTTATATTGGGAACTTTCATAATTTTTTTATACATAATATTTAGCTACTATTCAAACTATTCGTTGATTGTTTTTTTTATTCTTTCTTTGATCTAAAGAAATATTCCTCTTATCTCATAAACGAGGGCTATCTTTTTATGTATCTTGTTTAATTACACATTTCTAAGGTTTGTGTAATTGATTGTTTAATTTATTTATTCAACATCTTTTTACACACTTTATGTATTATTGTATACGAATTTTGTATGAAAATCTAGGGAGTAGTCCATAGTAATTACCTTACTTAGTCAAAAAGTCTTAAAATTACATGCTATGAATGAATAAATAAAAAACGTCTATCTCAATGACTGAAATGCCATGTTTTGAAAACAACAGGATTTCGTTGCGAAACACCAATATAGTAACCATGTCATCAGCAAGTTAAAATGTCGAACTTTGAAGACAACCATTTTTTTTAGAACTAACACTATCTGGATGTCAAGATTGCCAAATACGGCAATATGACCAAATACAGCGAATTACTGAAAATTGTTAAAAAGTACGAATATTTAATTTGTAAACATTTTTTATTACGTATGCTTACATACATTCTTTGGAATGGTGTTTTCGCTTTTCAAATTATGGTTAGTAAAGGGCTTCTTTTGAAATGTTAAATTTAGAGTTTTGATTTGCGCATTGTGAATTGTATTAACGCATTCATAAATTCCTCGCTATAAAATCGATTGTATAATGCATCACATTCATCATCTATAGCTTTCATTAGATGTTCCTTTTCGTGACTACGCAATAATCCTTTGGTGATTTGTAATGATTCTGGAGGAAGTTCAGAATAGTTTCTCAACTTTGGCCAAATAGCTGAATCCAATTCGGAATCTTTATATACACGCGACACAAAATTATAATGGAAAGCTTCATTAGCAGTCAATTTCTCTCCAAATAATAGCATTTCTGTTGCTTTAGAGCGACCCATAAGGTAAGGGAACAGGTATGATGATCCAGCTTCTGGTACGATACCTAAGCTGACAAATGGTGTTGTGAAGTACGCCTAGGAAATGATAAAACATTAATAATTTTAGACAAAGCATAATAAAAAAGCTTATAGACTAAAGAATATACCTTAAAACAACGAATATAGTAGAAACAACATACTTTGATTTATTTATTTGTTGTCTCTTTTAATCTTACAATAAATATAAACATTTTTAAATAGGTTCCGTAAATTTATCTCTTATCATATTAACACATTGAATAACGCATATAAGAAAGATAAATTTTGATATTCATAGGTTTCTTCTATCCCTTCTCGTCTGTTAGGGTCAGTACTATATTCGCTTTTCGCATTGAAATTTTTCGGTTACTTTATTACAACAGTTCAAAATAAAGGAGATAAATTGACTCAATTGATGCGCAGGTTCTTGTTCCTATAGATTTGGGCAAGACTTTACAGAAATATGTTTTCATATATAATTTTGATTATTTAAGGAAATGTAATCGCGAAAATAAAGTGGTTTTCAACTCGAAAACCGAACATAGTAATGTCTTCAACATGTTACTTACATTTCAGCACTTGGTAACCAAGCATAAATGGACTAAACGAAAACTAAGAACAACATCCAACCTGCATATTTATAATCATTCGAGCATATTTTTAGAATATTAGTAAAAAAGAGACTTCTAACTTTTAAATACACCACCAGTACAAATTCATCAATAACAATATAATTACATTTATCTTTAGATCTTAGTAATGTTCTTGAACTTTGAACTACACGTATAAAGTAACATTTTTTTTACTCAATTATTGGATCTAGGCACTTTTGCCTCGTAGCGTGATGGACTTTTATGGTAGAATCTGTAATGGGTGTACTAACCTTTTCGGAACACCATAATAAATCAGATAGGCCTGCCAAAGTGGTGCCAATACCAATACATGGTCCATTCACCAAGGAAACTAATATCTTGGGACATTCGATATATGAGTGTACCATATTTTTGAATATAGCATTTGCTTCTCGAATATAGGCATCCATATCGGTTATATTTCCAGCTGCCGACAGGTCATTGCCGGCAGTGAAAAAATCTCCCACGCCCGTAAATACCACCATTGTAACCGACTCATCTTTAGCCACTTCTCTCAGAACTCGTCCAATCTCAATGTAACCTTCACGATTAACGCAATTCTTTTTTCTTGGATTGTTGAACTTTATTAAAAGAATTTTATCTTGTTTTTCAACCAAAAGTGCTTTATAATCCTGATACATTTCTATAGATTTAAAATTGGTTGTACCAAATAGAAAGTGTGTATAATACTGGACGATTAGATAGAATGTCGACAATAGAAGACATATATAGTCCAACCAAATCAATCTTATCCGCGAAAATGATAACATCAACAATGAACAGCTGTGTAAATATCGGAGTCACCTGTAACGTACGATACGGCGTCAATTTCAAGCCAATCCCAATAAACACAGGATGAGCGTTTTTCAAATGCAACACCTTTTCAGTTTGAGGGTAATACCATAGACCAAGAAAATATAGAGACATACCTTGATAATTCACCATGGTTTTGTTTATTTGCAGTGCGCAGTCATTCCACTCAATTGCGCAGTCAAGTGGCTCAATTTCTTTTTGGAAAACGAGAATAACCGTATAAATTAGTCAATTTGCATTACAAAAAAGGTGTGGATGAATACTATTTTATAAACTTTCACAATATTTGGTGTTTCAACGAGAGAACAAAGGAAAGAAAAAAAATTAAAGCCAAATTAAAAAATCACTCAATTGCAGACGAAAAAGAGCCATCTACGGTGTGCAGACAAACTACAGCGCTGCAAAGTCAATTGAGATGTCTTTATAAATTAATTGGTCTATGGTAATACTATGTTCCCACCGACTCGTTTTCCTTATTCGTTTTTCCAAAACATTTCACGGTTCACACCGAGTTGAGATGTTTTAGTTTGACAGTTACCATGGAAACTAGAAATCACATTTACTCGAAATTCACATATATGAAACCTATGTCCAAATAATTACCGCGAGCGCAAAGGGTAAAAATTTTTATGTTATTTTCACATGTCCATGTTCTTAAAAGCCTTTGTTTATTCTTTTTTTTCTATGTAACTTATTTTAATATTTGGACATATATTTTGATTAGGGTATGTTATTCGGGGTATATTCCAAATTTTTTTAACAAAATGTTATTTCTACAGAAAATTTTGATAAAATTGGTTGATAGTTTTGCTGCAAGTAGAGGATGCTGATGAGGAATGTGGTAATTCCGAAACAGCTGTACATCCAACCATCTTGCAGTCTATAGGGCTTTGCCCAAATAAATTTGACAAGCATACTTTTCCTCTGTTGGTTAAGCTACACTTGTAGTTTAGTCAATGCATGGCTTTAAGCTGAGATAAAAAAAAAACAACAATAACGATTGAAGAGAAGCCAACAATAACAAACAAAACGAAAATTTTATTTCTATAGAAAATTTTGTCAAAATTTTATTTCTATAGAAAATTGTGTCAAAATTTTATTTCTCAATCAAAAATTCTAACCAATAAAAAATCTACAATTTCTGGTAGAATTCTACCAATTTTGACAACATGTCTACCACCCAAAATAAATTGCTAATCATAGCAAACACATGTTGCTGTTTTTCGGTCAAAAAATTTCAAGTCTTTTTATGTAGCTGCAATACAGAAGTTGCATTCTGTAATTGCAGAGAATAACTTTCATAACAAGCTGGTTGAAATATGGGAATTCGATTCGATGCACTTAATTGCTTAAAATACTGTATCCATTCGTGAAAAAAAAAAAACAAAAAATGAAAATCAAACAATAGTAAAAAGTCGTAAAAAATTGGCAGTTGGATAATCATTTAACTTAGTAGTAATATTTGCATAATCAAATATTTTTCGTTGTTGAAATGGAAAACTTTTTTTATTGATAGTATTTTTTCGAATCAAAGGCGCAAGCCATATATGGATACCATTTCTACAAAAACATTGTAATCATAAATTAATAAACAAAAAATAACTTAAAAAGTATTAATAACATGTCTACAGAAATTAGATACAAACGAATAAACTATAATTAAAATAACTAATAACATGATTAATATTGAAAAAAATATAAAAACTACTCAACGGTAATCCAACAGAAAAAATGGATTTACAGAAGAAATACCAGAATAAATAATACAATTAATTACGTTTAAAGAAATTAAACAAAAATAACTTATATTTGACAAATACTGTAACTTATATTTGACAAATACTGTATTCTCTTAGATGTTTCTATCATGTGTCTGCATCTACTAAGCACTTTCTGGGGCGTTCATTATGGCGTTATGATGATATCCGCTCGATAATTCTTTTTAAAAATGTTTATAAGCGATTATCGCCTTCTTTTTTGTTACATTTGTTTAATTTTACCCGATCTCGCAGAATTGAATGCTAGGGATTACATGAATAAATTATTTCAAACTCGCACAGTCACACTTTTCGACTGTCTCCCTGGTGCATTAATAACATTTCGTTTGAATACGAAAACTTATCGAAACAAATTGTTTCAATACTTTTGTGAGATATGATCGAGTAGTTACTCGACTATAAATACTGGATGTTTATATTGGGAACTTTCATAATTTTTTTATACATAATATTTAGCTACTATTCAAACTATTCGTTGATTGTTTTTTTTATTCTTTCTTTGATCTAAAGAAATATTCCTCTTATCTCATAAACGAGGGCTATCTTTTTATGTATCTTGTTTAATTACACATTTCTAAGGTTTGTGTAATTGATTGTTTAATTTATTTATTCAACATCTTTTTACACACTTTATGTATTATTGTATACGAATTTTGTATGAAAATCTAGGGAGTAGTCCATAGTAATTACCTTACTTAGTCAAAAAGTCTTAAAATTACATGCTATGAATGAATAAATAAAAAACGTCTATCTCAATGACTGAAATGCCATGTTTTGAAAACAACAGGATTTCGTTGCGAAACACCAATATAGTAACCATGTCATCAGCAAGTTAAAATGTCGAACTTTGAAGACAACCATTTTTTTTAGAACTAACACTATCTGGATGTCAAGATTGCCAAATACGGCAATATGACCAAATACAGCGAATTACTGAAAATTGTTAAAAAGTACGAATATTTAATTTGTAAACATTTTTTATTACGTATGCTTACATACATTCTTTGGAATGGTGTTTTCGCTTTTCAAATTATGGTTAGTAAAGGGCTTCTTTTGAAATGTTAAATTTAGAGTTTTGATTTGCGCATTGTGAATTGTATTAACGCATTCATAAATTCCTCGCTATAAAATCGATTGTATAATGCATCACATTCATCATCTATAGCTTTCATTAGATGTTCCTTTTCGTGACTACGCAATAATCCTTTGGTGATTTGTAATGATTCTGGAGGAAGTTCAGAATAGTTTCTCAACTTTGGCCAAATAGCTGAATCCAATTCGGAATCTTTATATACACGCGACACAAAATTATAATGGAAAGCTTCATTAGCAGTCAATTTCTCTCCAAATAATAGCATTTCTGTTGCTTTAGAGCGACCCATAAGGTAAGGGAACAGGTATGATGATCCAGCTTCTGGTACGATACCTAAGCTGACAAATGGTGTTGTGAAGTACGCCTAGGAAATGATAAAACATTAATAATTTTAGACAAAGCATAATAAAAAAGCTTATAGACTAAAGAATATACCTTAAAACAACGAATATAGTAGAAACAACATACTTTGATTTATTTATTTGTTGTCTCTTTTAATCTTACAATAAATATAAACATTTTTAAATAGGTTCCGTAAATTTATCTCTTATCATATTAACACATTGAATAACGCATATAAGAAAGATAAATTTTGATATTCATAGGTTTCTTCTATCCCTTCTCGTCTGTTAGGGTCAGTACTATATTCGCTTTTCGCATTGAAATTTTTCGGTTACTTTATTACAACAGTTCAAAATAAAGGAGATAAATTGACTCAATTGATGCGCAGGTTCTTGTTCCTATAGATTTGGGCAAGACTTTACAGAAATATGTTTTCATATATAATTTTGATTATTTAAGGAAATGTAATCGCGAAAATAAAGTGGTTTTCAACTCGAAAACCGAACATAGTAATGTCTTCAACATGTTACTTACATTTCAGCACTTGGTAACCAAGCATAAATGGACTAAACGAAAACTAAGAACAACATCCAACCTGCATATTTATAATCATTCGAGCATATTTTTAGAATATTAGTAAAAAAGAGACTTCTAACTTTTAAATACACCACCAGTACAAATTCATCAATAACAATATAATTACATTTATCTTTAGATCTTAGTAATGTTCTTGAACTTTGAACTACACGTATAAAGTAACATTTTTTTTACTCAATTATTGGATCTAGGCACTTTTGCCTCGTAGCGTGATGGACTTTTATGGTAGAATCTGTAATGGGTGTACTAACCTTTTCGGAACACCATAATAAATCAGATAGGCCTGCCAAAGTGGTGCCAATACCAATACATGGTCCATTCACCAAGGAAACTAATATCTTGGGACATTCGATATATGAGTGTACCATATTTTTGAATATAGCATTTGCTTCTCGAATATAGGCATCCATATCGGTTATATTTCCAGCTGCCGACAGGTCATTGCCGGCAGTGAAAAAATCTCCCACGCCCGTAAATACCACCATTGTAACCGACTCATCTTTAGCCACTTCTCTCAGAACTCGTCCAATCTCAATGTAACCTTCACGATTAACGCAATTCTTTTTTCTTGGATTGTTGAACTTTATTAAAAGAATTTTATCTTGTTTTTCAACCAAAAGTGCTTTATAATCCTGATACATTTCTATAGATTTAAAATTGGTTGTACCAAATAGAAAGTGTGTATAATACTGGACGATTAGATAGAATGTCGACAATAGAAGACATATATAGTCCAACCAAATCAATCTTATCCGCGAAAATGATAACATCAACAATGAACAGCTGTGTAAATATCGGAGTCACCTGTAACGTACGATACGGCGTCAATTTCAAGCCAATCCCAATAAACACAGGATGAGCGTTTTTCAAATGCAACACCTTTTCAGTTTGAGGGTAATACCATAGACCAAGAAAATATAGAGACATACCTTGATAATTCACCATGGTTTTGTTTATTTGCAGTGCGCAGTCATTCCACTCAATTGCGCAGTCAAGTGGCTCAATTTCTTTTTGGAAAACGAGAATAACCGTATAAATTAGTCAATTTGCATTACAAAAAAGGTGTGGATGAATACTATTTTATAAACTTTCACAATATTTGGTGTTTCAACGAGAGAACAAAGGAAAGAAAAAAAATTAAAGCCAAATTAAAAAATCACTCAATTGCAGACGAAAAAGAGCCATCTACGGTGTGCAGACAAACTACAGCGCTGCAAAGTCAATTGAGATGTCTTTATAAATTAATTGGTCTATGGTAATACTATGTTCCCACCGACTCGTTTTCCTTATTCGTTTTTCCAAAACATTTCACGGTTCACACCGAGTTGAGATGTTTTAGTTTGACAGTTACCATGGAAACTAGAAATCACATTTACTCGAAATTCACATATATGAAACCTATGTCCAAATAATTACCGCGAGCGCAAAGGGTAAAAATTTTTATGTTATTTTCACATGTCCATGTTCTTAAAAGCCTTTGTTTATTCTTTTTTTTCTATGTAACTTATTTTAATATTTGGACATATATTTTGATTAGGGTATGTTATTCGGGGTATATTCCAAATTTTTTTAACAAAATGTTATTTCTACAGAAAATTTTGATAAAATTGGTTGATAGTTTTGCTGCAAGTAGAGGATGCTGATGAGGAATGTGGTAATTCCGAAACAGCTGTACATCCAACCATCTTGCAGTCTATAGGGCTTTGCCCAAATAAATTTGACAAGCATACTTTTCCTCTGTTGGTTAAGCTACACTTGTAGTTTAGTCAATGCATGGCTTTAAGCTGAGATAAAAAAAAAACAACAATAACGATTGAAGAGAAGCCAACAATAACAAACAAAACGAAAATTTTATTTCTATAGAAAATTTTGTCAAAATTTTATTTCTATAGAAAATTGTGTCAAAATTTTATTTCTCAATCAAAAATTCTAACCAATAAAAAATCTACAATTTCTGGTAGAATTCTACCAATTTTGACAACATGTCTACCACCCAATTTTACTTCTTGAATATTTAAAAGTAAATTTTCGTTCCTAAACATTTATAGAGCATTTTCTCAAAATTGTATTTCTACGGACCTGTTCGAAACCAAAACTTTTTACTAGCATTGCGGAACACTTGGTTAGAGCACCTGAAGCAATGTAACTTAGGAACAGGAACTGGTAAATTGTGGTCAACAGTTAGAGCCCTCTCGAACCCCTCCACAAGGGATGATGGGATCACATTTGGCGACGTGAGTCACATTTGGCGACGTGACTGTGACTGATCCGAAGAGGTGCGCCAAATACTTCAACCGACAGTTTGTCGAGCATCCCGAGAGTGATAGAGCGAAAAGGAGAGCCACCCGTCGTGTACGTGGTCTCCGAGCCGATGACACACCACAATTTACTGCAGCCGAAGTTACCAATGTCATCAACAGCGCGAAACCATCTAAGGCGCTGGGCCCTGACGGAATTTCAATGCTAATGCTGAAGCATCTGGGAATACTGGGAGTTGAATACCTGACCAGACTCCTCAATTTGTCTTTGGAATCACACATTATACCCGATGTCTGGAAAATGGGAAGGGTGATTCCACTACTGAAACCGGGCAAAGATTCGAGCAAAGGTGAATCGTACAGACCGATATCCCTTCTTTCGCCAGTAGCCAAGACACTTGAGGCATTACTCCTCCCCAGCCTTGTGGAGAATTTTCCAGCTGCCCACCATCAACATGGATTCCGTAAGGTACATAGTACGACAACAGCCTTACATGCCATTTCGACACATATTAATAAGGGACTTAACCAGCCCAGGCCGTGTCACAGGACGGACCTCGTGGCTCTTGACCTATCGAAAGCATTTGATACGGTCAACCATGCCACATTATTTGAGGACATCGAGAATACGTCCCTACCGGCAGGAGCGAAGCGTTGGGTGCTGAATTATATGTGTGGACGCCAGTCGTACGTGGAATTCAGGGACAGAAAGTCAAGACCGCGTAGAGTTAAACAGGGAGTTCCCCAAGGTGGGGTGATATCTCCGGCACTGTTTAACCTCTACATGTCCTCGATTCCACCCCCTCCTGACGGCGTCGAGATTGTATCATATGCGGATGACTGTACAATCTTGGCATCTGGGCCCAATGTTGATGACATTTGCGATCGGTTGAACGTCTACATAGCTAATCTTACCAGTTATTTCACTGCGAGAAACTTGAGGATATCCCCCACCAAATCCTCAGCCACACTATTTACTACATGGACGGCAGAAGTGCGCAGGCAGTTGAATATCAGAGTCGATGGAGTAATAATTCCGACCACAAATTACCCCAAGATTCTTGGGGTCACATTCGACAGCCTTTTTAGGTCATCTGCCCATGCCACTGCAATTTGTAATAAGCTCCGTGGTAGAAACAAGGTCCTCAAGTCACTAGCCGGCAGTACTTGGGGTGCGGACAAAGAAACCTTGCTAACTACTTATAAGGCAATTGGCCGGTCAGTGGTGAACTATGCAGCGCCAGTGTGGAAACCGCAGACCAGTGATACGCAGTGGAATAACATACAAACCTGCCAGAACGCTGCTCTTAGAACTGCGACTGGGTGTCTCCGCAGCACACCCCTGGATCACCTTTATGTGGAGACAAAGATCATCCCTGTGCCAAGACACAACTACATGTTGTCAAAGCAGTATCTCCTGGGTTGTTATCGCAGTAATCATCCAAACCACCATCTTATGGATACACAACCACCACCCAGGAACGTAAGGGTTGATATACATAATCTAGAGCGCGAGATCCAGCGCTATAAAAGAGAGCCTCTAGATCAAGCAGCGTACCAGGCAGGTTTGAACAGGATTCATGAGGATACTGTAGCTGAAGCGGTGAGAAGCTACAAGGTTAATCCTGTTCTTGGAGTCCGACCACCGCCCATAGCACCGGAGGAAAGAGACCTCCCACGGCAGACTAGGGTAGTTTTGGCCCAATTAAGATCAGGCAAGTGCAGCCGCCTCAATTCCTACTTATCGATGATTGATAGCAGCGTAGCTGACGTTTGTCCAATTTGCAACCAAGGGCCACACGACACGCGTCATCTTTTCTCTTGCCCAGCCAAACCAACCCGACTTACCACCAGATCACTCTGGACACACCCATCTTAGTCGCAGAGTTCCTTGATCTGCCAACAAGCTGATGTACCAAGCGTATAACATGAAATGGATGAGATCACAATAAACTGTTACAACAACAACAACAACAACTAGCATTGGTAAAAATTTGACGTAAATCGAGGTGAGTATAAGCCCAGGGGGCTAGTAAGAAATTTGACATTTGTTGAAATTTCTTAACATTTACGACATCACTAGGCTTGGCATGTTTTGATTTTATTAAAACGAACAAAAAGTAGTTTTATTTGTTGAAGAAATGAGTACACCAAATTAAAAATTGTTTTTCACCATAGTAAATTGATATCTCACCATAGTAAAAAGTTTCGGTTTCGAACAGGATGGAAGGGTTGATATTTTTCAGTTTGAAGCACTCTAACAAAACTAGTGCTTTCAAAGAGAAAATTCAACTCTTCAACTCTTTTGTGACACCAACGTTCTTGAGGAAATCGAATTTTGTGGGTTTCAATACATTTTGTGCCACGAAGTACGTGGTCAGTTGGAAGAAATACAAAAATATGAAATATTTTTGACAATAGACTGAAATTAATTCAAAAAATTAACTATAATTGGTAAGCCAAAATAAAAAGTGAAATGAAAACGTAATGGAAATCACTAAACTCGATTGTTTTGCAGAAAACTAAAATCATTGGATGCAATATTCTTGGAAGATGTTGGCCGATGAAAAAATGACGAAGGAATTAACAAAGAAAATTTCCAGAAAACTTTCAAAGAGCAACCAATTAAAACAAAGTGCAACAATTCCCATATCAAGAACTTTTAGATGAAAATGTGCATTACATCAATTTACATCCCGTCATCAGTTTGTTATTTTGTGAAATTCTCTTGCCGGAATCTATTCTAACACGCAGGCCAGCAAGTATTTATTTCAAATTGCCAGCATATTAATTAATAGTTATGTGACACCAACATTATGGAGGAAATCGAATTATACATGTAAAAATGTTTAAAGCTGAGTACTATGTTCAGTTTTCAAGCTGAAAACCCGCTTATTTTCACGGTTACTTTTTTAATTTAATTTAATTATAAATACAAAATAGTTCACAATCAATTCCTTAGATCTTTTCCATTCATTATTTCGCAAGACTTTTTATAAATATAATCGTCTTCATAGAGATTTTTGTACTTTTAATTTAGTGTTTTGGTGAAAAATACGAACATAGTACTCACCTTAAGATATTTAAAGTTGTATTGATAGTTTTATTTATTAATACGTTTAATAAGATAATTATGTTTTGATTATATTATTTTAATATTTATATTTATTATTAAATATAAATAAATAAATATAAAATGGCTTTTGTAACAATAGTGATTGCAAAATACTTTAATGTACATTTTGTACTTTTAGGTATGCTTCCCCCATCACAGTTGGCGATTGTTGTAGTGTCATTTACGAGTCTGTGGTAGCGATGAGGATGAAATGGAACTTTGAAATGCTGGCTGAAGTATAAAAGAAAATACTTAAAATCTTTTTTAATTTATTTTTGTGTTCATATTTTTTGTTAAGTAGCAATTTGAAATTGCTTTTTAATTTATGCGCCTTACAGACTATCATTTATTCCGGACAACAGTGCTCGTGTCGAACATATCCCATATATCGGCCACGTTATAAGTTCCCTGCCAACATTTTTTGAATTTGGGGACTCTTTTGAGAATCCCCACTACGTCGAAAACAATCATATACGACATCAAAAACTCGTCGGAAAAGCGCCGTCACTATTGAGAAGTTGTACCACGCCAAGTTACTACAAAAATTTTTCGCATGAGTGCAATTATTAGGTGCCTTTATAGATCAATTTAGAACGACGCCAATAAGGGACCCTCCAAACAATCAGAAAAAGTGCATTTTAAGATAGTTGTAAAAGAATCATTGTGGTCGAGTAAAACACGTTTGTTTAGATATTTATTAATTTGATTAAACATTTACAAATTCTTAAAAATATAACATTTATACCACTATCACATTACATTTAACATAATTTTTGGCATTAATGATGATGTTGAGTTACAAGTAGCGAGTTACATGTTGCTGCGTCTATCAACCAGTGTTTTTATTCCATGGAGGCAGCGTGTCTGTAAAATATCTGAAAAACAATCACATTATTCCATTTGGAAAATCACCAAATTGTTCACCAATATACCTTTCACAATTTTAAGCGTATAATCTATGTTTTCAGAACTTTATTTTCGTTTTTATTTAATTAAAATATAACAAGCTGCTTGCGCTTGGCGTTTCACAAAAAAAAATGGCTTTTTTAACTGTAGGGATGGCAAATTACTTGCATGTACTTTTTGATTTACCTTTTCATGATGGTTGAAGTGACATTTACGAGTCTGTGGTAACGATGAGGTTGAAATGGAACTTTGAAATGCTGGCAGGGTTAAGTCCGAAGGCATAATCGATACTGCTGCATGTTTATGGGATCGATAACACATTTACCGATTATTTAGTCATCGCCGACAAGTCGTATTGATCCGACACACTGTAAGATTTTTTACAAACACCGACATTCCGTCCGGAATAACTGATAGTCTGTAAAGCGCATTACTCTTATGTTCTGTTGTTATGTTTTTTGTTTATAAAGTTAACCAAATTTACTTGATGTACTACAATTTTTTAATGCTGTATATTGTTATTGCTTAGAATATTCAAAGAATTCCGAAAATTCCGGATCCTGGAAAAATCCTGGGATTCAATATTTTGAAATCCCGAATAACGGGATTTATAAAAATCGATCTCGAATGACAGCCCTAATTCACAGCTGATTCAACGGCTTTTGTTATAATTGATACTCCGATATAACACAACACACCTCATTTAATATCTTCCTATTTATTCCTATGGTCTTTGGTTGTTAGCTGTGATATCAATAATGGTGGAATTTTTGGCAGAAAATAACGCTTGTGGGCAGAATTTGCTCTACATTGTTTCAATGGGCAATTCTATAATAGCCGAAATTTTACGTCTCAAGGATTATATTCCTGATATTTTCCGGTATGTTGATGACGGCTGACTTGAAATGTAGCCCGAAAAAATTCTTTATTTCGGGATGTAATGACGGTTCATGGAACTAAAATCGTAACGACATAATTAGCTCGTCTTAAATGAAGCAAAAAGCCACAAAATCAAACAGTAATTCGATATTTGTGAATTCTCATTGAATCCCGCATCAATGCAGTAACTTTTGCCGGGCTCACGGAAGTTCCAGGAAGACGCATTTAATCAACTAGATAACTATGTATTAAAATTACACTGACATGAATACGATTTGTTTTTTTTTTATTGCAGCATGGAATCAAAAGCGGATCAAGAGAAATACAGGGAAATAATAATGGACTTCGGTTACTTGAAAATCGCAGAGGCGCAGGATTTAAAAATTGAACAGGATGCGGCTTTGCAGGATCTGGATGATGAAGTACGCGAAAATAATTTAGAACTCTTAACCCGCTTTTACTTGGCCTTTGAAAGTACTCATCAATATGCTAAAGACTTGCAACAATTCATAGACGAATTAAATAGAGGATATTACATTCAACAAACTTTGGAGACCGTACTTCAGGATGAAGAAGGCAAACAACTGATGGTAAGCATAAATTCGAGGTATCATTTGATATATTTTTCATCAGGGTTCTTCGCTAACAAGAGCTAGTGCGACAAATCCCATCACCCTTAATGAGTCTGCCGGGATGTAACGTCTCGTTTTTTGTGCAAAAAAATAGTATTCCGTTTCTCTTTCTATTTCTCTACAGTGCGAAGCTCTATATCTATTTGGTGTTATTCTACTTATTGTAGATGTTCATATACCTGGTGTAATAAGGGAAAGACTTTTAATATCATATTATCGTTATAGTGGATCAAAATCCCATAGTGACAGTAATATAGATGATGTTTGCATGCTTTTACGATCTACAGGATATGTGAGCAACAAATGCCACAATCAAAGTACGAAAACGATTAAGGATACCGTAACAAATTATCCAGAATCATATTTTGGTCGCTTTAAGTTTGATGAAACCTTTATAGATATGGTCATTGGACGTTTGCGATGTGATGATATTTATAATCAATTAAAAATTTATCCACATCCCGATCATAGATCAACTGCGTTATCAACCCAGGCCGCTATGCTGTATGTTTGTCTTTACTTTTCTCCAAAGATTCTACATTCCCAAGTGGCCCAAATGCGTGAAATAATTGACAAATTCTTTTCGGACAATTGGGTTGTATCGATTTATATGGGGCTAACAGTGAATCTTGTTGATGCATGGGATCATTTTAAGGCCGCTAAGACAGCATTGTCTGTAATCGAAACAACAACCATCAAAGGTCATTGTTTATTGCGAAAGGAAAAAATGGAGAAAGTCTTGAAGCAATCCCAAGAAATACTGCGAGAGGGCGTTTTAACCGATTTTTTTGTATTGCAAAATATTTCCAAAATAATCAATCTTATACGTCAATGCAACTTTTTGCTGAGATGGTATTTTACGCATGCCTCCAATGCTATTTATGTGATATCCCAAGGTCCAGTCGCCCAAAGGATCGAACAGATGACGAAGATGGTGCGGCTTGATTTGGATTATAAAGAAACTGATTTATTTCTATTGTTACTCAACTGTTCACAATTGGAATTGGAAGTGAAAGAAATTTTGCGTACATTGATGAAAGAAAAATCCACCAGGTGGAATGATTTTAAAAAAGAGGCCCTCGATCGTGTGAATGAATTGAGTGAAGCATTTTCAGGGTCACGACCATTGTCTAAGATAGAAAGTAATCCTCAGTTGAAAATATGGTTTGGCGATATTTACAAAGAAATTTCAAACTTAAGTTGTGAGAATGTCAACGTGTCAGGTCGTACATTGATACAACTTATACAGGCCTTAGAAGAAGTCCAAGAATTCCATAATTTACAATCAAATATGCAAGTTAAGCAATATCTGATGGAAACAAGGGATTTTTTGACTAGAATGATGCAGGTGAGTAGATAAAATATCAATCATCGCTGTACATTTTGTTGTTACTTAATTTTTTTGGCTTTCAGATCATTACTGTAAAAGAAGACATTCTCATAAATATACAATTAATAAGTGACCTTAGTTACGCATGGCATCTTATTGATCGTGACTTCACAACTATAATGCAAGATTCAATAAAGAAACAACCTAAATCTGTTATACGTTTAAGAGCAGCATTTCTCAAACAAGCCAGTGCATTGGAAATTCCATTAATGCGAATTAATCAAGCAAAATCTGAAGATTTAGTTTCAGTATCGAATTACTATAGTACAGAATTGGCCAACTATATGAGAAAGGTTTTACAAATAATACCCGAGTCGATGTTCAATTTAATGGCTCGTATCATTCAATTACAAACGGATGTTCTAAAAGAACTCCCCACGCGCTTGGAAAAAGAAAAACTCAAAGAATATGCACAATTCGAAGACCGCTATACGGTTGCGAAATTGACGCATTCAATATCGGTTTTCACTGAAGGGATTCTAATGATGAAAAAAACTCTGGTAGGTGTCATTGAATTGGATCCCAAACAACTACTGGAAGACGGCATTCGCAAGGAATTGGTCAAGCATTTAGCAAATGCCTTCAATGTAGGTTTAATATTTTCACCCAGTACCGCAAGTAGCAAACAGAAAAATCCCACCATAGAACTAGAAACGAAATTGGAGCTACTTGCCAAAACTATGGATGGTTATCGTAGATCCTTTGAATACATCCAGGATTATCTTAACGTACATGGCTTGAAATTATTACAAGAAGAGTCTAACCGTGTAATCAACTATAATGTTGAAAGAGAATGCAATGCATTTTTGCGTAATAAAATACAAAACTGGCAATCTAAGTATCAATCGACGACAATACCTATACCCATATTTCCTCCTTTGCAGGGAGATTTATCCAAGTCCAATAACTTTATAGGGCGATTAGCATATGAGATTCTTCTATGTACTGATCCACGTAACACCATTTATTTAGATGTAAAAGCAGCATGGTATGACAAGAAACCGCCCCATAAAGAAGTATTGGATTCACGTTTCTTTTATAAGATGCGTGAAGCAATTGGTCCTGCTGGTTTAGTTGGCTTGGATCGTCTATATACTTATATGTTTGTTGCAGACTTGAAAAAGAATTTAGAAAAACTACAGTATAACATAGAAAATGACAAGATGTGGTCTTCGGCTTTGTCTCAATTAACTATAGAAATTGAATCGAAAGATTTTCCGGGACTATACGCTTCAAATCCTTTGAAATTCTATGCGACCTACCACCAAAGATGGCTTAAAGTTTGGCCCACCATGGTAGATTGGATTTTGGAAGTAGGTCATAAACAGATATTGCGACAAAAATTGGCATTTGAGCTCAACCGCAGTAGTAAAGTGAATGCTAAAAATTTGGAATCATCTTTGGAAACATTTAACAGGTAAATTAATTTATTTATAATGAATTTACTTATCAGCAAAATTTTTCCAATTAAAATCTTAAAGATTTAAGTGGTTCAACAAATTTTTTAATTGAAACAGACATTTTTAATTGGATCAATACATTTTTTATTGACATTGATACTATCATTTCTGTGACTGAAGAAACTTCAATAAAAAAATTAATTAATTAATTAATTTCGTGATTGAAGAAAAAATACACTAGTTTACAAATTTTTTTTATGTACACTTGATGAGAGGCAACTTTTCTTATGTATTTTTATCTGCTGAATTCAAAAAATTTTTATGGAACAGTTTTTGAGATATCCCGTTATTTTTAGTTTTTCGCTCTTTTTTCACTAAACAAATTATATCTCGAGTTAGAAATCTCCGATTATATCGTTGTTGGTACTTAAAGGAAAGGTATTAAGATGACGAATAATCGTTTATAATTGGATCTGTGATAGGTTAAGTGGTTCAAAAAATATCGATGCGAAAAGCCAAATTTTCAAAAAAATAGTATTTAACAATGGACCTTTTCCGCCAGAAAAGTATAAACCATTAAGAAAATGGTCGTATAAATGATACTCTAACGTGAGTAATAAAACCAACTAGAAGAAAACGACCGAAAAATGTAAAAGTTATAAGCAATTGCGTGAACAAATCCAAATCATGCAAATATGAGCAACTCACCCACACAAAAATGCCTCTCGGCCACAGAGAAATGTATTATTGTGTGGGAGAGTGGTGAGGTGAGTTCATTGTAAAATACGATTTTTTTTTAGATTTGGCTTTTTCGCATCGATGGTTTTTAAACCACTTGACTTATCACAGATCCAATTATACATGATTATTCGTCATCTTAAACCTTTCATTTAAGTACCAAATAATCGGACATTTCTAACTCGAAATATAATTTGTTTAATGAAAAAAGAACGAAAAAGTAAAAATAACGGGATATCTCAAAAACTGTTCCATACACAATTTTTAAACTTTTTTTTTTCGAATTCAGCAGATCAAAATAGATAAGAAAAGTCGACTCTCACATCAAGTGTACATTTTGAGTGTAAACTAGTGATATTTTTTCTTTGTACTTACCTGGCTAAGAGTTAAAAGCATTGTCAGCCAAACAAGAAATCTTGCCTACATTTTATAACCTTAAAAATATTTTAAACATGAATAATATCAAACATCATGGCAAAAAGCTAGCCATTAATAAGGAGTTAAAATTGTATCTTCTTTGAGCAATTATAGCTTATGTGCTTGCCAGTAAGTGGACTATTTCCTAAAGTTGGTCAACTTGGTTTTGCGGCTGACAAGTCTTCATTTAACAAAAATAGACTGGGTGTATAACTTATGGTTTCGGCATTTAACGCTTGTCTAACTTTCCAATATTCCTATCTAAGGTCTAACTGGTGAGCAATTCTTGCAAAGATATATTTTTCCCAACCACTATGCGTTGTGACATCAATATTATCATTGTGAAATAATGCTTCGAATTTTACCATTTAGTTATTATTTTAATGTGAAAACAACACATCTAATGTAAAATTTTTATTATTGTTTCATTTCAGATCGCTGCTGAATGAATTGGAGAATAAGGAGACACAACAAAAGTTTAAAGATACGTCGCTTTTGGTTGATGTAAAAGAGTATCTATTGTACACTGGCTCATACGAACCGCTAGAAGAAGTTTTTATTCTCACAAAGAACACCCATAGTATCTCACTTTTCTTTTTCCTCTTTATATTGGCTCATATATCGCGATTTCAGTTTTCGCAACAAATACAAAGTCTTGTCGTTAAATCCCACAAAGATTCATTGGATGCTGGTCCTCTGTTAGTAGGTCTATTAACCATATTGCAACAATTTCATAGAGATGTCAAAATTATGCTGTTAACATATTTGTGCCAGTATGTTGCAGTATTAGTTGAAACGAACCTGAGGTAAGTAAATTGTTTTGTTTGTAATTAGATAGTATTTGATGGAAACATTTCTGGCTAGCGCGAAACATGAACTATGCCCGGAGGTAATAACAACATTACATTTTTTGGAAATGTTTATGCGCAAGTCCCAGTTACCACGTTCTGTACTGATAGAACGTTTGCCCGTTATCATTCTGAACCAATATGAGTATTTAGGTCTAAGTATTAAAAATTGAACTTTTTTAAAATATATTTTGCGTAGTTTTATTTAATGTACCTGTTTTTTATTAAATATATTCGATATATATATAGGACAAATGCATTTAACAATATACGAATGTGAACAACAAAAATGATAAAAGTAAAGAGAACTAAAAAGAAAAAAAAACTATAAAGTTGTGCCCCAATGAAAATGAGGTAGTTCTTTTACTATACCAATTAATGTAAATTTGTATCTTATTAGTATGTACTTATGTAATAACGGTGGGAGCATTGCGCCCGGTAAATTTCGGTAATTGGGATATTTCTAAGGCAATATCAATTAAAGGTTTAAGCATAACACTCGCTTGACCCAGAACGTTGTCCTTTTCATAAGAATCAATGTATAAACTATGAGTGAGAAAAAGAATTCATTGAAATCTTTCAACAAAGCATAATGCATTTCGTACTTACCGCACTGTAGCACCAGAGCTGCCAGTACCACTAAGACGCATAACAATACGGCTACCATCTTCAAATACTATGCGCAAACCTTGTTTTGTGGCCAACGATTTGTCGACGGGGTCGGTGTAGGAGAAATTATCAGCAACTTTTACTTTATAACTTTTACCTCCACTTGAAAATTCTTTTCCCACAAAGGAAGCATCTGTGATGGTTTTCTCCATGTTAGCCATCATGTCATTGCAAGGATCCAGTTCGCATTCTTCGTAGTCATATCGTGTAAAATAGTTGCGGCCATAAATAGACCAGTGATTTTTCAAAATATCTTCAATACCCTTGCCGGTATGTTCCATTATGGATAACCAAGCCAAAACAGCCCAAATACCATCTTTTTCACGTATGTGATTGGATCCAGTACCAAAGCTCTCCTCTCCGCAAAGACACAAGCGACCAGCATCCATCAAATTGCCGAAATATTTCCAGCCAGTAGGTACTTCAAAAACCTCCTTTCCCATTTTCTTGCCAACTAAATCGACAGCTGAAGCTGTGGGCATACTTCTGGCAAATCCTTGGACACCATTTTTTTGGAAATAAGGTATACATTCTAGATAATGGGCAATAACAGCCAAAGAATCACTGGGTGTAACGAAGAAAGCCTTATGACCAATGATCATATTGCGATCCTTAAAAATTTTAAATTTTAAAATAAACTAAATGATTGAATTCGGCATATTTATACTTACACCGTCACCATCGAACGCAGCACCAATATCGTAATCACCGCTGGCAACAGCATCTACCAAATCTTTAGCATATGTTAAGTTAGGATCTGGATGGAGACCACCAAAATCGGGCAAAGGTGTTGTATGAACAACCGATTGTTCACTGGCACCCAAGCAGTTCAAAAAAATTTCCCTCACATATGAACCGGTAACACCATTCAAGGAGTCAATGCGCATTTTTAATGGTTTACCGCTTGTTTTACCAGTCACATAATCTCTTAATTTGGCAAAATCGAAAATCTCTTTCATGTGGTTCACATAATTGGCTACCGAATCTATAACCTCAACCACGAAATCTTGATTGTTTACCTTATGAGTAGTTGTGCCCACTTTTGTAATATCCACTGGAAGACTTTTGACGATTTTATATTCTTTGATTCCTGTAGATAATTGATAGATTTTATTTGTGACACTATCAGGAGCAGGGCCGCCATTTTCACAGTTAAATTTAATGCCGAAATCATTTTCGGGACCACCAGGATTGTGGGAAGCTGTTAGGACAATACCACCTGCAAATACATGTTGTTTGTTCAGTTTTTTTTTTCTAGTAATCGTAATTGACTATTTTATTTCTATAAAGGGGTCATATCATGAAGTTTCAAACTTATTAACTAGCATAGAAGTTTTTTTATCTTCTTTTTAAATCTCTTGTAATCTAGCATTTTCGTTCTAATAGGAAGTCATTTGGTTGATTCGCAGATTCGATTCGTAGACGAGACATTTCTTGCCGTGTTATCCGTATGTTGAATTCTACGTACACCATTCTACTTTAAGCCTTTTATCGGAGGAATCGGTTAGGAAAATATATACGTCCTAAGGCCTGCATTGTGTTCCGTTTTCATTTTCAATATTTAATATCCGGTCCAATTCAAAGCAGATGATTTTATTCGATTGATGAGTACGTCTTCTTCATCTAGATTTTCGTCATTAATTAACATAAATCGGGTTTGTTATTGTTCTATTTAGCACTTTGGAATAAGTCAGAATACGCTGGCTTTTAGTAAATGCATGTACATTTGCAAAATATCAATTAAAGATAAGATAAAGTTTTTCAGGTAAACTGAAATGTATTCATTTATATTCGGTGTGCACCATGACGAGGTGAACAAAGCAATTCATGCTAAATTGATAACAAATAAACTATAAACCACCGTGGTGCAATGGTTAGCATGCCCGCCTTGCATACACAAGGTCGTGGGTTCGATTCCTGCTTCGACCGAACACCAAAAAGTTTTTCAGCGGTGGATTATCCCACCTCAGTAATGCTGGTGACATTTCTGAGGGTTTCAAAGCTTCTCTAAGTGGTTTCACTGCAATGTGGAACGCCGTTCGGACTCGGCTATAAAAAGGAGGTCCCTTGTCATTGAGCTTAACATGGAATCGGGCAGCACTCAGTGATAAGAGAGAAGTTCACCAATGTGGTATCACAATGGACTGAATAGTCTAAGTGAGCCTGATACATCGGGCTGCCACCTAACCTAACCTAACCTAACTATAAATCCTGAGATTAATACACTTTCAAATTTCACAGAGATACAAAAAGATGAAACACTTACCCAATGCCTTATGATGTCGAATTAAACTTGAAACTGCGGGAGTGGAGAGAATACCATTCTGTCCTACGAGTAATTTTGAAACCTACGTTTACATTGTGAAAAGTATAAGATTATCTATCCATTTTAGAAATGTATCATATCATTTAATGACTTACTCCATTGGCAGCACACATGCGTATAATTAATTCCGCAGCTTCCTTGCAGTAATAACGTCCATCACCGCCCACAACTAACGTGGAACCTTTGAGAGTATCACCATTGGCATCTAGAATACATTGCACGAAATTTTCCGTATAGTTGGGTTGGGTAAAAACTTTCACCTAGTATATGCAAAAAAGAGAAAGGTCCTTATTTTAAGTACAAACAGGAAAGTGTTTCAATTCTACCTTTTTGCGTAATCCACTGGTACCAGGTTTTTGACCCTCGTATACAGTTGTAGTTACACTTTCTGGTGTAAGAGACATTTTTTTCAAAGCTGCTACAATTTGCTCGACGAATAATACCTAATAGATAATTTTCATCATCGATTCATATGCACATATTTCCATAGTTTTATTTTTGTCACAACGCTTACCCGAAAAATTTGGATTTTTCTTTTGTGCTTCTAGAGTACTCTAATGATAACTATGCACTGCTTTATTTTGTGTGCTTTCTATCAAATAGTCCGCCCGCAGCTGATTTCGATGTCATTGACAAAGGTCATTTGATGTTGTCTACATCAGAATGCCGGCGAACCATTATTGATAGAAGTGCTGTTAGTGAAATTAATTGGGTCGTCCACACTCATTCATGTTAATGGATTGTTTGTGTTGTTAACCAAAATGATAGGAAATAAGTTTCAAAGTCGCCACAAGACTGGTTTTATACTTTTAAAACCAATTTTATTTGTTTTCAGAATGTCAACAAACAAATTTTGATATTCGTTCTTAACCCCGGTAAATCAGCTGTTCAAATTGGAAACAGAGTTGTTTTTTGTCACCACTCCAAATAAAAGACCCTGTGCCAAATGAATTCAACACGTAACGGTAGGTACAATGTTAGGGTTTTCTAGCAAAACTCTACAACTAATTACACTTTTATCCAATCCTGTTAAATACTAGATGAAAAATTTCCAGATAATATTCAAAATATATGTTAATTGCGCAACATTTCATCTTTCAAGAATCATTCGAGTCGAAAAAGGAACCGTGAAAACATTCTGTTTTTCGTAGCGGACATCGTCTCCACTTTAAGGGTCTGGTGGGGACGATATCTGACCAGATTTAATTCTATAGCAATTAAACGTAATCATATCTTACCAATTTTCGTATCTGATCACATCTAATTAGATCTCTCAATGTTTACTCGGGAGGCTTTCGTTGTACCAAGACATATAGGTACTACTAAAGTCTTGGTTAGGAGCGGACGTGTTTTGTTAAAGCTCGTACTTAAAAGCCTTTTCCAGAAGAATGAATAGGACAATCTTTTATAGCTCATTCACATTACGCTCGAAATCTACTAAAAGTGGATTTGAAATCCCTTTTCTATAAGTCAAATGGCGGTTGCAATCTAGCTAAAGTGTATTGTAAATGTGTAATGTGAATGAGGTTTTATGTTCAAACATAATGAAGCCGAAAAAATGAAAACAATCATATAATTATATACGTTTCAACTTTTTTCGAAACGTGTTTTTTGAGCGCGTATTGAATGTGCGCCGGCCTCAAAGACTTTAAATAATAATAATATGAAATGACAATTATACATATTTAATGCATAAACTGTCTAAGTAGGAACCGTGATTTTTTCACCTGCGAAATACGAACTTTGTACCGGAATTAGGATATTTCTGCAGCAAAGAACAATGCTCTCGTCCTTTATGATATACTATTGAACTTCTAAAGAATTGTGAAAGATTTTCGCTCCCTGTGGGATTTTTGAACTTCAAATAACGGGAGGGGAATTTTACTTTTGCAAGTTGGTTTTTAGCATCTATATCTCAATTTATTACAAAAAATAAAAATTGATTCTAAAAAAAAAAAATTTTTTAGTAAAATTGTAATGAAAATCGACCAAAATTAAAACGAAGAATCATCTGTTGATCCAAATAGATTTTCCATACTAAACGCCAGTATTAAGTTTGTGTTTTACTAGTGCAAACCAAAATTAAATGTGCAAAATTTGAAACACGAACTTAGCACCGGCCTTAATGCGATACCACTAATATTTAAATTCTCTAAATGTTGTTTAATCTGGAAAAACCCTCTGATTGGTGTTTCAAATATTCTTTGCGACAGTCCATATCATCAGCAGGACGGTTGTATGGCACCCAAACAGGTTCACCAACAAAGTACCGTTTTGCTTTCACATAATTCTATTAAGGAATGTAAAATACATATTAGAAATATTTTTTCCATATAGAATTTAAGGTATAGGCCTTACATTGGAGTCCAAAGTGAAACGATGATAGATGCCCGCCGGAATTATGATTAAATCTCCTTTAGTTACGGCAATACGAATCCAATTTTCTTCGTTGCTGAAATAAAAAATATAAATTATAAACTATGTATTTATTTAGTTTATTTTTAAAAATAGTCATTTACTCTCTAACATCGAAATAGCCCGAACCATCCAATACTAAACGGATTTCCTCATCGGTGTGCAAATGTTCAGTAAAAAATGATTTTAGCTTATTGGCATAATCAGGAAGACATTTTTCAGAACATGTTATCTGGAATATAGTTTCAATATTTTATAATGTATAATATTTTTAAATACATGATGTTGTATTTCGAATTTTACCTCGTCTTCATAAGTATAGTTTCTATTTTTACGCAAATCTTGAAGAACATTGTCATTTTGATAATTATCAGCGTTGATCTGTAATTATATTAAAGGCAAATAATTTGTATTTTAATACATATAACCATAGAAAGGACGAAGAAGGTAAAACGACGTTGGTAAAGTGGAACGTCAAATATATATAATCAATGGAGGAAATAGTTCAAAGCATACATTGAGTAACTTAACAAAATTTTAAACAAAATAGAAAGAAGTAAACGTGAAAATGTTTGATTTTCTTAGTAACGGCTTTAAGGAATAATATTTTTAGCGCTACATGAGGCTTTGACAAGTCAAGCGTCATGCTTGGCATTTAACGCCATTATCAAACATGGTTTAGTGGAAATTATAAATTTAAGTTTCCATTGCCCTCCAATAACATCGATACCTTCATCGGTTCATCTAATAAAACTACCATTCTTGTCTACTTAAAAGTCATTTTCTTCAACAGAACTTATTTGTAGTGTATCTGAGAAGCGTTGAAAAATTTTCAACTTTTCGACTTTTTATAAATGTTGGGATTATTGAAACGTCGACTTTGATATCAACGACTTTCGACTTTTTGGCTTACATTCCTCTTCAACTCAAACTCGATTTTTTGTTAAAGTTCAAGAAGTCGATTTTTTCGGACAATAAAATGGACTTAATTCATTTGTCAAAAAATTTAAATGTCGTTTATACCATGATACAATGATTGTAAGGTAGCCTCTGTAGAACAAAAATAACAACAAAAACATAAAAGCAGCTCATAACAACGTCAAACTAAATGTCGGTAAAAAGTAAATAAACAAATACAAAAATGTTTGTTTTGATTTTGTGTTGCTCATGAGAAATGTTTTTTTGTTTGGTATGGAAATACATTGTGAGTGGAAATATTCAAACGCGTGCAATAATTTTGGAATTTCTGTATCCAGACAACACTTTCGCATTTTCCGTTGAATTTTGTTTCTCCGAATTTCAAATACAATTTAAATTTAAGACGTTAATTACAACATAATTTAAAAATGTCAACAATATTTTTGACATTATGATGAGCCGTTCAAAGTCACCTGACGGAATAAGGCTACCTTATAATCATTGTATCATGGTTTATACTTTGCAAGTATTTGACATAAATCAAAAAAGAATCTGTCGCCACAGCCAAACCAACAGACATTTTTAGGTCATATTGGACGCCGTTGACATGAGCGTGAGTCACAACAATTTCTTGTCACGTGCACACCTCTATTATCTACCATAGTGATACATCTTTTCAATACAAATCTCTTTTCAGATCACAACTCTCTTGTATCTACAGCGTAGTTTCCACACACATACGCATTGATATCGTCAAACCATCGTAAATAACAAGCTAGAGAGTACATACTATAAAATGTACATACCAGAAAATATTCTACCCCTGTTTTTTTAAATAATTCATCTAATCCAATAAATGCTGGTGGATTGCGATGATGTTCCAAACGCTGATCAGTAATTTCATTGTCCATAAACCATGCCTTCACCATTTTTGCATATATTTATAAATAAAATAAAACTATATCAAATCGGCGATATGGCGATAGTTCTATTGTACCATTCAACAGATGATAACCTTTATAAACTATCGACGGAGAGATACCAGATTTAAGGAATGTTTTAAAATAATATTGCCAGCAAGTAAAGCTTTGTGCATTATAGGGTGTATAAGGTAAATTTTTCTTTAAGAAAACAAGAATATGAGGATATCTCATCTTTCTTTTTGGGTAGGAAAAGGCATATTAAAGAGAAAATGAAAAAAAGTACATTTTTAAGAGAAATTATTAAGTCAAAATTTTGTCGGAAAAGTGTAGTTTTCGAGGTATCCACCCTTGAAAATTGGCCTATAG